>NC_084584.2:1435000-1452500 GCF_033978685.3 Nerophis lumbriciformis | reverse complement strand
AAAAACACGTGACAGTGAACGCATCACCGCCACTGTTGAGGGCCGAAAAACACGTGACAGTGAACGCATCACCGCCACCGTTGAGGCCCAAAAAACACGTGACAGTGAACGCATCACCGCCACCATTGAGGGCTGAAAGACATGTGACAGTGAACGCATCACCGCCCTCTGAAAACTTTGGGATGAACAAATTCACATACAACCCCATCACGCACACGCAAAGTAGGTTCACACACTAGCATGTAAAGTACGTTCACACACTAGCATGTAAAGTAGGTTCACACATTAACACGTAAAGTAGGTTCACGCACTAGCACGTAAAGTAGGTTCACACACTAGCATGTAAAGTACGTTCACACACTAGCATGTAAAGTAGGTTCACACATTAACACGTAAAGTAGGTTCACACTAACATGTAAAGTAGGTTCACACGCTTTCACGTAAAGTAGGTTCACACACTAGCACGTAAGGTAGGTTTACACACTAACGTGTAAAGTAGGTTTACGCACGCACTAATGTGTAGTGTAGATTTACGCACGCACTAACGTGTAAAGTAGGTTCACACACTAGCATGTAAAGTACGTTCACACACTAGCATGTAAAGTAGGTTCACACATTAACACGTAAAGTATGTTCACACTAGCACGTAAAGTAGGTTCACACGCTTGCACGTAAAGTAGGTTCACACACTAGCACGTAAGGTAGGTTTACACACTAACGTGTAAAGTAGGTTTACGCACGCACTAACGTGTAGAGTAGATTTACGCACGCACTAACGTGTAAAGTAGGTTCACGCACTAGCACGTAAAGTGGGTTCACACACTAGCACGTCAAGTAGGTTCACACATTAGCACGTAAAGTAGGTTTACGCACGCACTAATGTGTAAAGTAGGTTTACGCATGCACTAACATGTAAAGTAGGTTCACGCACTAACACGTAAAGTAGGTTCACACACTAACATGTAAAGTAGGCTTACACACTTACATGTAAGGTAGGTTCACACACACTAATGTGTATAGTAGGTTTAGACACTAACATGTAAGGTAGGTTCACACACACTAATTTGTATAGTAGGTTCACACACTAATATGTAAAATAATAAAGTATGGTTATACACAAACATGTACAACTATAAAATATGATTATACACAAACATGTACAATCATAAAATATGATTATACACAAACATGTACAATTATAAAATATGATTATACACAAACATGTACAATTATAAAATATGATTATACACAAACATGTACAATCATAAAATATGATTATACACAAACATGTACAATTATAAAATATGATTATACACAAACATTACAATGATAAAATATGATTATACACAAACATGTACAACAATAAAATATGATTATACACAAACGTGTACAATTATAAAATATGATTATACACAAACATTACAATGATAAAGTATGATTATACACAAACATGTACAATTATAAAATATGATTATACACAAACATTACAATGATAAAATATGATTATACACAAACATGTACAATAATAAAGTATGATTATACACAAACATGTACAATTATAAAATATGATTATACACAAACATTACAATGATACACAAACATTACAATGATAAAGTATGATTATACACAAACATGTACAATTATAAAATATGATTATACACAAACATGTACAACAATAAAATATGATTAAACACAAACATGTACAATTATAAAATATGATTATACACAAACATTACAATGATAAAATATGATTATACACAAACATATACAATGATAAAATATGATTATACACAAACATGTACAATAATAAAGTATGATTATACACAAACATGTACAATTATAAAATATGATTATACACAAACATGTACAACAATAAAATACGATTATACACAAACATGTACAATCATAAAATATGATTATACACAAACATATACAATGATAAAATATGATTATACACAAACATATACAATCATAAAATATGATTATACACAAACATGTACAATCATAAAATATGATTATACACAAACATATACAATGATAAAATATGATTATACACAAACATGTACAATCATAAAATATGATTATACACAAACATGTACAATCATAAAATATGATTATGCACAAACATGTACAACAATAAAATATGATTATACACAAACATGTACAATCATAAAATATGATTATACACAAACATGTACAATAATAAAATATGATTATACACAAACATGTACAATCATAAAATATGATTATACACAAACATGTACAATTATAAAATATGATTATACACAAACATGTACAATAATAAAGTATGATTATACACAAACATGTACAACAATAAAATATGATTATACACAAACATGTACAATTATAAAATATGATTATACACAAACATGTACAACGATAAAATATGATTATACACAAACATGTACAATCATAAAATATGATTATGCACAAACATGTACAACAATAAAATATGATTATACACAAACATGTACAATCATAAAATATGATTATACACAAACATGTACAATCATAAAATATGATTATACACAAACATGTACAATAATAAAATAGTTTGTGCCAGAGAGTGAAACTAACGTGTGACTCTGCTGACTCAGGTGGTTTCATGCAGACTGCAGGCGCCAAGAGACCAGCAGGACTGAGCAGTGCCAGCACGTCACCAACAGGGGGCGTCGACACAAGCACGGTAAGATGACACCTCCGCACTTCCTAAAGTGTAAAAAGAAGCACTGATATTCAAATGTGTCTTAAAAAAACTCTATTTTTATGACTAAAATATTATGTCAGAAAATTAATTTGTGTCTTTACTACCAAAGCTTTTGTTGACACCGAATTTGTGTACGTGAATTGTTAGTATTAACATTTTAGTATTTCAAATGTACTATTTTTAGGTATAGACATACAAAATGAGCTAAAAACCTAGCATAAAACATCAGCATGCACGTTAACATACTTCCAAGATGGTGCCAAGTTTGAAAAATATGATTTTTAGTTTCAAACATAGAAAATTAGCTAACAATAAAACATTAACATGCTAGCACTGACCGGATAAGAGTAAATACCAAAATACACTATTTGTTGGTGTAAACCTACAAAATCTAACATAAAACATTGGCATGCTAATAATATAAGAGATGTTAGCATACTTGCAAGATGGCGCTAGGGTTTTAAAAACCATGATTTTTAGGTTAAAACATACAGAAATAGCTAAAAAAGATGTTAGCATGCTAATGTTAGCTTGATGACATGGGAAAAGTTACGATACTTTTAATATGGCGTCAAGTATTAAAATACACTATTTTTAGCTGTAAATGTATACAATTAGCTACAAAATCTAGCCTAAAACATTAGCATGCTAATAATATAAGAGATGTTAGCATACTTGCAAGATGGCGCTAGGGTTTTAAAAACCATGATTTTTAGGTTAAAACATACAGAAATAGCTAAAAAAAGATGTTAGCATGCTAATGTTAGCTTGATGACATGGGAAAAGTTACAATACTTTTAATATGGCGTCAAGTATTAAAATACACTATTTTTAGCTGTAAATGTTTACAATTAGCTAAAAAATCTAGCCTAAAACATTAGCATGCTAATAATATAAGAGATGTTAGCATACTTGCAAGATGGCACTAGGGTTTTAAAAACCATGATTTTTAGGTTAAAACATACAAAAATAGCTTTAAAAAATTGCAAAAGATGTTAGCATGCTAATGTTAGCTTGATGACATGGGAAAAGTTACAATACTTTTAATATGGCGTCAAGTATTAAAATACACTATTTTTAGCTGTAAATGTATACAATTAGCTAAAAAATCTAGCCTAAAACATTAGCATGCTAATAATATAAGAGATGTTAGCATACTTGCAAGATGGTGCTAGGGTTTTAAAAACCATGATTTTTAGGTTAAAACATACAGAAATAGCTAAAAAAGATGTTAGCATGCTAATGTTAGCTTGATGACATGGGAAAAGTTACAATACTTTTAATATGGCGTCAAGTATTAAAATACACTATTTTTAGCTGTAAATGTTTACAATTAGCTAAAAAATCTAGCCTAAAACATTAGCATGCTAATAATATAAGAGATGTTAGCATACTTGCAAGATGGCACTAGGGTTTTAAAAACCATGATTTTTAGGTTAAAACATACAAAAATAGCTTTAAAAAATTGCAAAAGATGTTAGCATGCTAATGTTAGCTTGATGACATGGGAAAAGTTACAATACTTTTAATATGGCGTCAAGTATTAAAATACACTATTTTTAGCTGTAAATGTATACAATTAGCTAAAAAATCTAGCCTAAAACATTAGCATGCTAATAATATAAGAGATGTTAGCATACTTGCAAGATGGTGCTAGGGTTTTAAAAACCATGATTTTTAGGTTAAAACATACAGAAATAGCTAAAAAAGATGTTAGCATGCTAATGTTAGCTTGATGACATGGGAAAAGTTACAATACTTTTAATATGGCGTCAAGTATTAAAATACACTATTTTTAGCTGTAAATGTTTACAATTAGCTACAAAATCTAGCCTAAAACATTAGCATGCTAATAATATAAGCGATGTTAGCATACTTGCAAGATGGCTCCAAGTATCAAAAACTGTGATCTTTAGGTTAAAACATACAAAAATAGTTAAAAAAGCTTGCAAAAGATGTTAGCATGCTAATGTTAGCTTAATGACAGGAAAAGTTATAAAACTTTAAAGATGGCGTCAAGTATTAAAATACACTATTTTTAGGTGTTAGCATATCAAATGTGCTAAAAATGTAGCATGAAACATTAGCATGCTAATGTTAGCTTAATGACAGGAAAAGTTACAATACTTTTAATATGGCGTCAAGTATTAAAATACACTATTTTTAGCTGTAAATGTTTACAATTAGCTAAAAAATCTAGCCTAAAACATTAGCATGCTAATAATATAAGCGATGTTGGCATACTTGCAAGATGGCTCCAAGTATCAAAAACTGTGATCTTTAGGTTAAAACATACAAAAATAGTTAAAAAAGCTTGCAAAAGATGTTAGCATGCTAATGTTAGCTTAATGACAGGAAAAGTTATAAAACTTTAAAGATGGCGTCAAGTATTAAAATACACTATTTTTAGGTGTTAGCATATCAAATGTGCTAAAAATGTAGCATGAAACATTAGCATGCTAATGTTAGCTTAATGACAGGAAAAGTTACAATACTTTTAATATGGCGTCAAGTATTAAAATACACTATTTTTAGCTGTAAATGTTTACAATTAGCTAAAAAATCTAGCCTAAAACATTAGCATGCTAATAATATAAGCGATGTTAGCATACTTGCAAGATGGCTCCAAGTATCAAAAACTGTGATCTTTAGGTTAAAACATACAAAAATAGCTCACATTCTTGCAAAAGATGTTAGCATGCTAATGTTAGCTTAATGACAGGAAAAGTTATAAAACTTTAAAGATGGCGTCAAGTATTAAAATACACTATTTTTGGGTGTTAGCATATCAAATGTGCTAAAAATGTAGCATGAAACATTAGCATGCTAATATAAGAGATGTTAGCATACTTACAAGATGTCTCCAAGTATCAAAAACTGTGATCTTTCGGTTAAAACATACAAAATTAGCTCACATTCTTGCAAAAGATGTTAGCATGCTAATGTTAGCTTAATGACAGGAAAAGTTATAAAACTTTAAAGATGGCGTCAAGTATTAAAATACACTATTTTTAGGTGTTAGCATATCAAATGTGCTAAAAATCTAGCATGAAACATTAGCATGCTAATGTTAGCTTAATGACAGGAAAAGTTACAATACTTTTAATATGGCGTCAAGTATTAAAATACACTATTTTTAGCTGTAAATGTTTACAATTAGCTAAAAAAAATCTAGCCTAAAACATTAGCATGCTAATAATATAAGCGATGTTAGCATACTTGCAAAATGGCTCCAAGTATCAAAAACTGTGATCTTTAGGTTAAAAAATACAAAAATAGCTAAAAAAAAAGCTTGCAAAAGATGTTAGCATGCTAATGTTAGCTTAATGACAGGAAAAGTTATAAAACTTTAAAGATGGCGTCAAGTATTAAAATACACTATTTTTAGGTGTTAGCATATCAAATGTGCATGAAACATTAGTATGCTAATGTTAGCATACGTATCAAAAGCTGTGATTTTTTAGGTTAAAACTTGGTTAGCATGCTAACGCTAGCACAAGTAGACTTGATGCTTTCTGGCCTTTGGATTCTTGCACAAGTCCAACATTCACTTGCTGAAAGACTTGAGAAAGTTTGTCCATTTTCAAGAAGGAGACTTGTATTTTCTCTCCTCAAAGTCCATGGAGCAGATAATCCAGCGCGGCCGCTCGGCGCCCGCCAACCACGGCCGCTCCTTCTCGCTGATGCTCGCCCAGGCTCAGAACAACCCGCTGGTGCGCAAGAAGGACTCGCCTTTGTCCTCGGGACTGAGCGGGACCTGTGCCAACCCGGTGAGTCCACCCACATCACCACCACGCTGGGCATGAAAAGATGGGATCTTTGTCTTGTCCTGTCAGGGTCGGTTGGCACCTCGCTTCAGCAAGAAGGTCTTCCAGAACAAGTGCAACGTGTCGGGCGCCGGGGACCCGCGTGCTAAGCTGGGCAGCTACTGCCAGGCCTACGGGACCATCAGCAAGACGGAACTGGACAACCTGCTTCAGGCCCGCACCTGCAACCAGTAGACCCTCCACGTCCAAATGTCTTCATCTTTTCTTTGCAGTCTTTCAGGACCAAACAGGACTTGATCACCTTTCTGTGGTTCTGACCCAAATCCTAGCAAGGACCCTTCTTTGGAGGAGGGATCCGTACTGTTCAAGCAATACCAAAATGGGTATTTCTGAAATAAAAATGTTATGCAACCACTGCACTCCTGAGTGTCCCCAACACAAAAAATTCAATTTTTTTTTTTTAATTTTAAAAAATTTAAAAATGTTAACAAAAATTAAAAAAAATTTAAAAAAAACTTTTAAAAAATTAAAAAAAAATGTTTGAAGTTAAAACATGATTTTCAAGGTAAAAAATGATTTTCAAGGTAAAAATTTTTTTTCAAGATACACTTTTTTTTTCAAGGTTAAAAATGATTTTCAAGGGGAAAAAAAATTTTCAAGGTAAATTTTTTTTTCAAGGTAAAAATTTTTTTTCAAGATACACTTTTTTTTCAAGGTTAAAAATGATTTTCAAGGGGAAAAAAAATTTTCAAGGTAAATTTTTTTTTCAAGGTAAAAATTTTTTTTCAAGGTAACTTTTTTTTTCAAGGTACATTTTTTTTTCAAGGTAAAAAATAATTTTCAAGGTAAATTTTTTTTTTCCAGGTAACATTTTTTTTTCAAGGTTAAAAATGATTTTCAAGGTAAACAAATGATTTTCAAGGTAAAAAAAATTTTTCAAGGTAAAATTCTTTTTTCAAGGTAAAAAACATGTATTAATTTTTTTTAATTTGTTTTAATTTGTAAATTTTTTTAAAACTTTTTTTAAAATGTTTTTAATTTTTTTTAAACAATTTAAAACAATTTTTAATTTTTTAAATTTTTTTAAACAATTAAAATTTTTTTTTAGGGTTAGGGTTAGGGTTAAGATTAGGGTTAGGGTTAAGATTAGGGTTAGGGTTAGGGTTAAAATTAGGGTTAGGGTAAAAAAAAGTTTTAAAAAAAGTTTAAAAAAGTTAATTTTTTTAAAAAAATTTAAAAAATATTTTTAAAAATTTAAAATTTTTAAAAAATATATAAATTTTTAAAAAATATATAAATTTAAAAAAAAAAAAAAAAAAAATAATAAATAAATAAAACATTAAAACATTTTTTTTTTAAATTCAAAAAATTTGAAAAAAATATAAAATTTAACTTTTTTAAAACTTTTTTAAAACTTTTTTAAAACTTTTTTTTAATTTTTTTTTTTTTTTTTTTTTACCCTAACCCTAATTTTAACCCTAAAAAATTTAATTGTTACCTTTCTGTGGTTCTGACCCAAATCATAGCAAGGACCCTTCTTTGGAGGAGGGATCCGTACTGTTCAAGCAATACCAAAATGGGTATTTCTGAAATAAAAATGTTATGCAACCACTGCACTCCTGAGTGTCCCCAACACAAAAAATTCAATTTTTTTTTTTTAATTTTAAAAAATTTAAAAATGTTAACAAAAATTAAAAAAAATTTAAAAAAAACTTTTAAAAAATTAAAAAAAAATGTTTGAAGTTAAAACATGATTTTCAAGGTAAAAAATGATTTTCAAGGTAAAAAATTTTTTTCAAGATACACTTTTTTTTTCAAGGTTAAAAATGATTTTCAAGGGGAAAAAAAATTTTCAAGGTAAATTTTTTTTTCAAGGTAAAAATTTTTTTTCAAGGTAACTTTTTTTTTCAAGGTACATTTTTTTTTCAAGGTAAAAAATGATTTTCAAGGTAAATTTTTTTTTTCCAGGTAACATTTTTTTTTCAAGGTTAAAAATGATTTTCAAGGTAAACAAATGATTTTCAAGGTAAAAAAAATTTTTCAAGGTAAAATTCTTTTTTCAAGGTAAAAAACATGTATTAATTTTTTTTAATTTGTTTTAATTTGTAAATTTTTTAAAAACTTTTTTTAAAATGTTTTTAATTTTTTTAAAACAATTTAAAACAATTTTTAATTTTTTAAATTTTTTTAAACAATTTTAACAATTAAAAATTTTTTTTAGGGTTAGGGTTAGGGTTAAGATTAGGGTTAGGGTTAAGATTAGGGTTAGGGTTAGGGTTAAAATTAGGGTTAGGGTAAAAAAAAGTTTTAAAAAAAGTTTAAAAAAGTTAATTTTTTTAAAAAAATTTAAAAAATATTTTTAAAAATTTAAAATTTTTAAAAAATATATAAATTTTTAAAAAATATATAAATTTAAAAAAAAAATAAAAATAAAAAAAATAAAAAATAAAAATTAAAAAAATAAATAAATAAATAAAACATTAAAACATTTTTTTTTTAAATTCAAAAAATTTGAAAAAAATATAAAATTTAACTTTTTTAAAACTTTTTTAAAACTTTTTTAAAACTTTTTTTTAATTTTTTTTTTTTTTTTTTTTTTACCCTAACCCTAATTTTAACCCTAACCCTAACCCTAATCTTAACCCTAACCCTAATCTTAACCCTAACCCTAACCTTAAAAAAAAATTTAATTGTTACCTTTCTGTGGTTCTGACCCAAATCATAGCAAGGACCCTTCTTTGGAGGAGGGATCCGTACTGTTCAAGCAATACCAAAATGGGTATTTCTGAAATAAAAATGTTATGCAACCACTGCACTCCTGAGTGTCCCCAACACAAAAAATTCAATTTTTTTTTTTTAATTTTAAAAAATTTAAAAATGTTAACAAAAATTAAAAAAAATTTAAAAAAAACTTTTAAAAAATTAAAAAAAAAAATGTTTAAAGTTAAAACATGATTTTCAAGGTAAAAAATGATTTTCAAGGTAAAATTTTTTTTTCAAGATACACTTTTTTTTTCAAGGTTAAAAATGATTTTCAAGGGGAAAAAAAAATTTCAAGGTACATTTTTTTTTCAAGGTAAAAAATTTTTTTCAAGGTAACTTTTTTTTTCAAGGTACATTTTTTTTTCAAGGTAAAAAATGATTTTCAAGGTAAAAAAATTTTTTCCAGGTAACATTTTTTTTTCAAGGTTAAAAATGATTTTCAAGGTAAACAAATGATTTTCAAGGTAAAAAAATTTTTCAAGGTAAAATTCTTTTTTCAAGGTAAAAAAAAATGTATTAATTTTTTTTTTTTTTTTTTTATTTGTAAATTTTTTTAAAACTTTTTTTAAAATGTTTTTAATTTTTTTAAAACAATTTAAAACAATTTAAAACAATTTAAAACAATTTAAAACAATTTTTAATTTTTTTAATTTTTTTAAACAATTTTAACAATTAAAATTTTTTTTTAGGGTTAGGGTTAGGGTTAAGATTAGGGTTAGGGTTAAGATTAGGGTTAGGGTTAGGGTTAAAATTAGGGTTAGGGTAAAAAAAAGTTTTAAAAAAAGTTTAAAAAAGTTAATTTTTTTTTTAAATTTTAAAAAATATTTTAAAAAATTAAAAAAATTAAAAAAAAAAAAAAATTTAAAAAAAAATAAAAAATTAAAAAAAATTAAAAAATAAATAAATAAATAAATAAATAAAACATTAAAACATTTTTTTAAAAAATTCAAAAAATTTGAAAAAAATATAAAATTTAACTTTTTTTAAAACTTTTTTAAAACTTTTTTAAATTTTTTTTTAATTTTTTTTTACCCTAACCCTAATTTTAACCCTAACCCTAACCCTAATCTTAACCCTAACCCTAATCTTAACCCTAACCCTAACCCTAAAAAATTTTTTTAATTGTTACCTTTCTGTGGTTCTGACCCAAATCATAGCAAGGACCCTTCTTTGGAGGAGGGATCCGTACTGTTCAAGCAATACCAAAATGGGTATTTCTGAAATAAAAATGTTATGCAACCACTGCACTCCTGAGTGTCCCCAACACAAAAAATTCAATTTTTTTTTTTTAATTTTAAAAAATTTAAAAATGTTAACAAAAATTAAAAAATTTAAAAAAAAACTTTTAAAAAATTAAAAAAAAATGTTTGAAGTTAAAACATGATTTTCAAGGTAAAAAATGATTTTCAAGGTAAAAAAAAATGTTCAAGATAATTTTTTTTTTCAAGGTTAAAAATGATTTTCAAGGGGAAAAAAAATTTTCAAGGTAAATTTTTTTTTCAAGGTAAAAATGTTTTTTCAAGGTAACTTCTTTTTCAAGGTAAAAAATGATTTTCAAGGTCAAAAAAATTTTTCAAGGTAAAATTTTTTTTTTCAAGGTTAAAAATGATTTTCAAGGTAAACAAATGATTTTCAAGGTAAAAAAAATTTTTCAAGGTAAAATTCTTTTTTCAAGGTAAAAAACATGTATTACTTTTTTTTAATTTTTTTTTTATTTGTAAATTTTTTTTAAACTTTTTTTAAAATGTTTTTAATTTTTTTTAAACAATTTAAAACAATTTTTAATTTTTTTAATTTTTTTAAACAATTTTAACAATTAAAATTTTTAGGGTTAGGGTTAAGATTAGGGTTAGGGTTAAGATTAGGGTTAGGGTTAGGGTTAAAATTAGGGTTAGGGTAAAAAAAAGTTTTAAAAAAAGTTTAAAAAAGTTAATTTTTTTAAAAAATTTTAAAAAATATTTTAAAAAATTAAAAAAAATTTAAAAAAATATAATAAAAAAAAAATAAATAACAAATTTAAAAAATAAATAAATAAATAAAACATTAAAACATTTTTTTTTTTAAATAAAAAAAATTAAAAAAAATTGAAAAAAATATAAAATTTAACTTTTTTAAAACTTTTTTTAATTTTTTTTTAATTTTTTTTTACCCTAACCCTAATTTTAACCCTAACCCTAACCCTAATCTTAACCCTAACCCTAATCTTAACCCTAACCCTAACCCTAAAAAAAAATTTTAGTTGTTACCTTTCTGTGGTTCTGACCCAAATCCTAGCAAGGACCCTTCTTTGGAGGAGGGATCCGTGCTGTTCAAGCAATACCAAAATGGGTATTTCTGAAATAAAAATGTTATGCAACAACTGCACTCCTTAGTGTCCCCAACACAAAAAATTCAATTTTTTTTTTTTAATTTTAAAAAATTTAAAAATGTTAACAAAAATTAAAAAAAAACTTTAAAAAAAATTTTAAAAAAAATGTTTGAAGTTAAAACATGATTTTCAAGGTAAAAAATGATTTTCAAGGTAAAAAAAAATTTTCAAGATAATTTTTTTTTTCAAGGTTAAAAATGATTTTCAAGGGGAAAAAAAAATTTCAAGGTAAATTTTTTTTTCAAGGTAAAAATTTTTTTTCAAGGTAACTTCTTTTTCAAGGTAAAAAATGATTTTCAAGGTCAAAAAAATTTTTCAAGGTAAAATTTTTTTTTTCAAGGTTAAAAATGATTTTCAAGGTAAACAAATGATTTTCAAGGTAAAAAAAATTTTTCAAGGTAAAATTCTTTTTTCAAGGTAAAAAACATGTATTACTTTTTTTTAATTTTTTTTTTATTTGTAAATTTTTTTAAAACGTTTTTTAAAATGTTTTTAATTTTTTTTAAAACAATTTAAAACAATTTAAAACAATTTAAAACAATTTAAAACAATTTCAAACAATTTAAAACAATTTTTAATTTTTTTAATTTTTTTAAACAATTTTAACAATTAAAATTTTTTTTTAGGGTTAGGGTTAGGGTTAAGATTAGGGTTAGGGTTAAGATTAGGGTTAGGGTTAGGGTTAAAATTAGGGTTAGGGTAAAAAAAAGTTTAAAAAAAAGTTTTAAAAAGTTAATTTTTTAAAAAATTTTAAAAAATATTTTAAAAAATTAAAAAAAATTTAAAAAAATATAATAATAAAAAAAAAATAACAAATTTAAAAAATAAATAAATAAATAAAACATTAAAACATTTTTTTTTTTTAATTAAAAAAATTAAAAAAAATTGAAAAAAATATAAAATTTAACTTTTTTAAAACTTTTTTAAAAAATTTTTAAATTTTTTTTTACCCTAACCCTAATTTTAACCCTAACCCTAACCCTAATCTTAACCCTAACCCTAACCCTAATCTTAAAAAACATGTATTAATTTTTTTTAATTTTTTTTAATTTGTAAATTTTTTTAAAACTTTTTTTAAAATGTTTTCAATTTTTTAAAAACAATTTAAAACAATTTAAAACAATTTTTAATTTTTTTAATTTTTTTAAACAATTTTAACAATTAAAATTTTTTTTTAGGGTTAGGGTTAGGGTTAAGATTAGGGTTAGAGTTAAGATTAGGGTTAGGGTTAGGGTTAGAGTTAAGATTAGGGTTAGGGTTAGGGTTAAAATTAGGGTTAGGGTAAAAAAAAGTTTTAAAAAAAGTTTAAAAAAGTTAATTTTTTTAAAAAATTTTAAAAAATATTTAAAAAAATTAAAAAAAATTAAAAAAAATATAATTAAAAAAAATAAAAATAAAAATAATTTTTTTTTTTTTAAAAATAAATAAATAAATAAAACATTAAAACATTTTTTTTTTTAAATTAAAAAAATTTAAAAAATTTGAAAAAAATATAAAATTTAACTTTTTTCAAACTTTTTTAAAACTTTTTTAAAAAAAATTTTAATTTTTTTTTTTACCCTAACCCTAATTTTAACCCTAATTTTAACCCTAACCCTAACCCTAATCTTAACCCTAACCCTAACCCTAACCCTAAAAATTTTTTTTAATTGTTACCTTTCTGTGGTTCTGACCCAAATCCTAGCAAGGACCCTTCTTTGGAGGAGGGATCCGTACTGTTCAAGCAATACCAAAATGGGTATTTCTGAAATAAAAATGTTATGCAACCACTGCACTCCTGAGTGTCCCCAACACAAAAAATTCAATTTTTTTTTTTTTAATTTTAAAAAATTTAAAAATGTTAACAAAAATTAAAAAATTTTAAAAAAAACTTTTAAAAAATAAAAAAAAAATGTTTGAAGTTAAAACATGATTTTCAAGGTAAAAAATGTTTTTCAAGATACACTTTTTTTTTCAAGGTTAAAAATGATTTTCAAGGGGAAAAAAAATTTTCAAGGTACATTTTTTTTTCAAGGTAAAAAATTTTTTTCAAGGTAACTTTTTTTTTCAAGGTACATTTTTTTTTCAAGGTAAAAAATGATTTTCAAGGTAAAAAAAGATTTTCAAGGTAAACAAATGATTTTCAAGGTAAAAAAAATGTTTCAAGGTAAAATTCTTTTTTCAAGGTAAAAAACATGTATTAATTTTTTTTAATTTTTTTTAATTTGTAAATTTTTTTTAAACTTTTTTTAAAATGTTTTTAATTTTTTAAAAACAATTTAAAACAATTTAAAACAATTTTTAATTTTTTTAAACAATTTTAACAATTAAATTTTTTTTCAGGGTTAGGGTTAGGGTTAAGATTAGGGTTAGGGTTAAGATTAGGGTTAGGGTTAGGGTTAAAATTAGGGTTAGGGTAAAAAAAAGTTTTAAAAAAAGTTTAAAAAAGTTAATTTTTTTTAAAAATTTTAAAAAATATTTTAAAAAATTTAAAATTTTTAAAAAATATATAAATTTAAAAAAAAAAATAAAAAAAAAATAAAAAAAAATAAAATATTTAAAAAATAAATAAATAAATAAAACATTAAAACATTTTTTTTTTAAATTCAAAAAATTTGAAAAAAATATAAAATTTAACTTTTTTAAAACTTTTTTAAAACTTTTTTAAAACTTTTTTAAAACTTTTTTAAAACTTTTTTAAAAATTTTTTTTTTTTTTTTTTTTACCCTAACCCTAATTTTAACCCTAACCCTAACCCTAATCTTAACCCTAACCCTGATCTTAACCCTAACCCTAACCCTAAAATTTTTTTTTAATTCTTACCTTTCTGTGGTTCTGACCCAAATCCTAGCAAGGACCCTTCTTTGGAGGAGGGATCCGTACTGTTCAAGCAATACCAAAATGGGTATTTCTGAAATAAAAATGTTATGCAACAACTGCACTCCTGAGTGTCCCCAACACAAAAAATTCAAATTTTTTTTTTTTAATTTTAAAAAATTTAAAAATGTTAACAAAAATTTAAAAAAATTAAAAAAAAACTTTTAAAAAGTTTAAAAAAAATGTTTGAAGTTAAAACATGATTTTCAAGGTAAAAAATGATTTTCAAGGTAAAAATTTTTTTTCAAGATACACTTTTTTTTTCAAGGTTAAAAATGATTTTCAAGGGGAAAAAAAATTTTCAAGGTAAATTTTTTTTTCAAGGTAAAAATTTTTTTTCAAGGTAACTTTTTTTTTCAAGGTACATTTTTTTTTCAAGGTAAAAAATGATTTTCAAGGTAAAATTTTTTTTTCCAGGTAGCATTTTTTTTTCAAGGTTGAAAATTATTTTCAAGGTAAACAAATGATTTTCAAGGTAAAAAATTTTTTTCAAGGTAAAATTCTTTTTTCAAGGTAAAAAACATGTATTAATTTTTTTTAATTTTTTTTAATTTGTAAATTTTTTTAAAACTTTTTTTAAAATGTTTTTAATTTTTTAAAACAATTTAAAACAATTTAAAACAATTTAAAACAATTTTTAATTTTTTTAATTTTTTTAAACAATTTTAACAATTAAAAAAAATTTTTAGGGTTAGGGTTAGGGTTAAGATTAGGGTTAGGGTTAAGATTAGGGTTAGGGTTAGGGTTAAAATTAGGGTTAGGGTAAAAAAAAGTTTTAAAAAAAGTTTTAAAAAGTTAATTTTTTTAAAAATTTTTAAAAAATATTTTAAAAAATTAAAAAAAATTTAAAAAAATATAATTAAAAAAAAAAATATATATTTAAAAAAAAAAAAAATAAATAAATAAAAAATAAATAAATAAATAAAACATTTTAAAAAATTTTTAAAAAAAATTAAAATTTGAAAAAAATATAAAATTTAACTTTTTTAAAACTTTTTAAAAACTTTTTTAAAAAAAAATTTAATTTTTTTTTTACCCTAACCCTAATTTTAACCCTAACCCTAATCTTAACCCTAACCCTAATCTTAACCCTAACCCTAACCCTAAAATTTTTTTTTAATTGTTACCTTTCTGTGGTTCTGACCCAAATCCTAGCAAGGACCCTTCTTTGGAGGAGGGATCCGTACTGTTCAAGCAATACCAAAATGGGTATTTCTGAAATAAAAATGTTATGCAACAACTGCACTCCTGAGTGTCCCCAACACGGTGCAGACAAAAGACTCATCAATTACATACCTTCCAATCGTAGATCCATCTCTTTGACACATGTTAAGAAACCACCCCGGACTTCCTGAAGTTTCACAGAACCGCTGTTCAATGTCAGCCTGAGGTTCTCCGGTTTGAGACAATAAAGAACATCTCTGATCCGGCGGGTATATATATATATATATATATATATATATATATATATATATATATATATATATATATATATATATATATATATATATAAAAAAGTTTTTAATTTTTTTTTTTTAATTTTTAAAAATTTAAACATTTTTACAAAAATTTAAAAATAAATTAGAAAACTTCAAAAAAATAAAAAATAAAAAGTTTTACGTTAAAACATGATTTTCAAGGTAAACAAATTATTTTCAAGGTAAAAAAAAATGTTCAAGGTAAAAAAATGTTTTCAAGGTTAAAAATGATTTTCAAGGTAAACAAATGATTTTCATGGTAAAAAAAAAAATTTCAGGGTAAAATGTTTTTTTCAAAGTAAAAAAAAATTTTCAAGGAAAAAAATGATTTTCACATTTAATTTTTAAAAAATGTTTTTAAATTTTTAATGTTTTTTTTTTTTTTTTTTTCTAAATTTGTAAAAATTTTTAAAACTTTTTTATTTTTTTTAATTTTTTAAAACAATTTAAAACCATTTAAAACAATTTAAAACCATTTTATATTTTTTAAATTTTTTTAAACAATTTTAACAATTACCTTTTTTTTAGGGTTAGGGTTAGGGTTAAGATTAGGGTTAGGGTTAAGATTAGGGTTAGGGTTAGGGTTAAGATTAGGGTTAGGGTGAAGATTAGGATTAGGGTTAGGGTACATTTTCTTTTTAAAGTTAAAAAAAGTTAAACATTTTTAAAAATATTTAAAAAAAATAAAAAATATTGTTTTTAAAATAAAAAATAAAAAATGGGTTAGGGTTAGGGTTAAAATTGTTTAAAAAAAAATAAAAACATTTTAAAATTGTTTAAAATTGTTTTAATTTTTTTTTAAAAAGTTTTAAAAAAATTTACAAATTAAAAAAAATTTACAAAAAAAAAAAAAACATTTAAAAAAATTAAAAAAATTAGAAAATCTTTTTTTACCTTGAAATTTTTTTTTACCTTGAAATTTTTTTTTTTACTTTGAAAATAATTTGTTTACCTTGAAAATCATTTTTAACCTTGAAAAAAAAAAATTTACCTAGAAAATTTTTTTTTACCTTGAAAATCATTTATTTACCTTGAAAATCATTTTTAACGTTGAAAAAAAAATTTTACCTTGAAAATTTTTTTTTACTTTGAAAATAATTTGTTTACCTTGAAAATTATTTTTAACCTTGAAAAAAAATTTTACCTTGAAAATTTTTTTTTACCTTGAAAATCATTTATTTACCTTGAAAATCATTTTTAACGTTGAAAAAAAAATTTTACCTTGAAAATTTTTTTTTACCTTGAAAATTATTTTTAACCTTGAAAAAAAATTTTACCTTGAAAATTTTTTTTTACCTTGAAAATCATTTTTAACCTTGAAAAAAAATTTTACCTTGAAATTTTTTTTTTACCTTGAAAATCATTTTTTACCTTGAAAATCATGTTTTAACTTAAAACATTTATTTATTTATTTTTAAATTTAATTTTTTTTTTTTTTTTTTAATTTAAAAAAAAAAAAATTATTAAAAAAAAAAATGTATTTAATTTATTAATATTAATAATAAATTAATAATTTTTAATTATTTTTTAATTTTTTAAA
>NC_084584.2:1232500-1430000 GCF_033978685.3 Nerophis lumbriciformis | reverse complement strand
AAGCTGGTGCGGCACGCGGGTTTTAAATGAATGGCGCTTGTCAGCGTCATGCATGCCGTGATGGTACAGTATGTAGCGCCCACTACACCCAGCGTGCCTGATCAGCCACACGTTGTATGGGGCTTCCGCTTGCTCACGTAGGTAACAGCAAGGCATACTTGGTCAACAACCACACAGGTCACACTGACGGTGGCGGTATAAAAAAACAAAACTTTAACACTCTTACTAATAATGCGCCACACTGTGAACCCACACCAAACAAGAATGACAAACAAATTTCGGGAGAACATCTGCACCGTAACACAACATAAACACAACAGGACAAATACCCAGAATCCCATGCAGCCCTAACTCTTCCGGGATAATTATACACCCCCCCCACAGTGTGGCGCATTATTAGTAAGAGTGTTAAAGTTTTGTTTTTTTATACCGCCACCGTCAGTGTGACCTGTGTGGTTGTTGACCAAGTATGCCTTGCTGTCACGTACGTGTGCAAGCAGAAGATGTATATTGTATAACAAGTGTTGGGCTGGCACGCTGTTAATACAGATTGTAGAGGGCGCCAAATGTTGTACCATCATGGCACGCCCTTATTATAGCCGTAAGGGTGAAAATCGGTGATTATTAATCCCGAGTGTTTTCTGCGAGAGGCACTGAAATCCGGAAGTCTCACGGGAAAATTGGGGGGTTCAGCAAGTAAGCTGCTGAGCCGCATCAGAGTGATCAAAGAGCCGCATGCGGCTCCGGAGCCGCGGGTTGCCGACCCCAGGTATATACTCACAAGAAACCGAATAGCTTTGTCTTTGACCTTTTTTTTTTACTTACAACTATACCTAATATATAAAGGGGTGGAAAAGTGACTATTACCTGCAGGGCAAACATTAGCTAACCAGAAGGCAATAACAATGTAAACAAAAAACACCTGCTTAAAAGATCTAATACAAATGTCCCTGAGGAATGTAAGGTGGGAGTACTGTAATTACCTAACGTTACATTATTATTTTCCATAACAATTTAGCCCCCTCCACAATATTAACCCGACGTTAAAACAGAACTAGCTATTTATTGATTAGCAATTGCCGAATTATGTAACATTAGCTTAATGCTAAAAAGCCAGGTTACTATCACATTCTGTATCAGACAAATAATTTCATGTAGGCTAACGTTACCTACCTGCTACCTCTGTCTTTTCTCGTTTCTCCTCCTCTTCTTTTCTCTTGTTTCTTCCCTGGGCACCTGACAGTTTTGGCCGTTTTGACATCTTGTGTTGATTTTTTGATGTGTCCAAAAAGAGTCATGATACGGGAAGGGAGGGGGCGCACCGTGCGGGGGGAGGGGGCGTAATGTTGTAACAAATAATATTTCTATTAAATAGGCTTTACTTTGCATTTTAATCAACGTGCGATTATTTTTTTGTATTTAGAAATAATAGTATCAACTTTTTTTTTCTTTTTTTTTTCTCCAACATTTGTGGCAATGGCGTGGCGCCCCCTGATGGACGGCGCCCTTAGCATTTGCCTATACGGCCTATGCCACGGGCCGGCCCTGCTTATGCAATGGGAGATAAGGACCTATTGAATTTGTAAGGTTTAATTCTTTATTAGTCTTTATTCTTCCGCCGCCTCTTTGAGCACTAATTTGACCCACTTAACATGCTTCAAAACTCACCATATTCGACCCACCCATCAGGACCTGTGAAAATGGTCTTTTAATAAAAAAAAACGAACCACAAAACTCAAAATTGCGCTCTAGTGCCCCCTAGAAAAAAAAAACTAGACTGCCTATATCTCCCACTAGAAAGACCGGAGAGACATGAAACAAAAACCTCCATGTAGGTCTGACTTAGACCTAGTTTTCATAATCGTATATCATCGGGCAGAAATCAACAGGAAGTTGGCAATTCCCCCTTCAAGACAAAAAAAAGTACTAAAAACAGTTACTTTTGCCTCTTTGAGCTGTAATTTGACCCCCTTAACATGCTTCAAAACTCACCAAACTGAACGCACACATCAGGACTGGCAAAAATTGCGATCTAATAAAAAAACCTAACCCAAAATGTCAAAATTGCGCTCTAGAACAATTTTTTAATAAAACGGAGAAAAAACTGCTCCTCGGAAGAATAAAAATGACAAAACTGACTGTAACTCCCACTGGGAAGGTCGGAAAGACATGAAACAAAAACCACTATGTAGGTCTCACTTAGACCTACATTTCATAAATTGACAACACCCAGCAAAAATCTACAGGAAGTTTGCTATTCCCCCTTCAACACAACATTTTTGTAAAAACCGGTCACCTTTCTTCAAACATTATCTCCTCTGAGCGTGTTTGTCGTTTCGGCTTCAAACTAACACAGGAGAGAGATTGAACCCTTCTAATTGAAAGTTAGCGAAAGAGTTTTGATACCGGCTCCGGTTTTGATTTTATGACCCTTCAAAGAGCCGCTGCGCTGATGCCGCTGTTTTTTTTCTAGAAGGCTGCTTAAAAGCAGGGCGCACCAGCGTGCCCACACAATGCAGACAAGGTAGGTACACTAAACAAAAGTATTGGGACAATTCGGACTAAAAGTAGACAAAAGTATTGGGACACTTATGATGAAAACTGAACAAAAGTATTGGGACACTTGGGACTACCACTGGACACACGTATGGGGACACCTACACTGGACAAAAGTATTGGGACACTTAGGACTACAACTTGCCAAAATTATTGGGACACTTGGGACTAAAACTGGACAAAAGTATTGGGACACTTAGGACTAGCACCTGCCAAATACGCGGGCCCGACCAACGCTGCTTGCAGCTTTAATTCAACTATTGTTCTTTGTATTATTCAACTATTATTGTTGTGTATTATTCAGCTATTGTTGTGTATTATTCAACTATTGTTCTTTGTATTATTCAACTATTATTGTTGTGTGTTATTCAACTATTGTTGTGTTCCAACAGCGTGGTTGCCATGATGAGTCCAGACGACAGCTGGGTAGCGAAATGGCAGAGAATAGGTAGGATTTGTACTGACACCGTATTCTATTTAGGCCAATCTAACACCCATATATGGTCATTGAATTGGGAGTGCATTCCACATTGATGTGGCATAGAAAGAGAATGAGTTAAGACCTTTGTTAGATGGGAATCTGGGTTTAACGTGGTTAGTGGAGCTCCCCCTGGTGTTGTGGTTATGGCGGTCATTTACGTTAAGGAAGTAGTTTGACATGTACTTCGGTATCAGGGAGGTGTAGCGGATTTTATAGACCAGGCTCAGTGCAAGTTGTTTTACTCTGTCCTCCACCCTGAGCCAGCCCACTTTGGAGAAGTGGGTAGGAGTGAGGTGTGATCTGGGGTGGAGGTCTAGAAGTAACCTGACTAGCTTGTTCTGGGATGTTTGGAGTTTAGATTTGAGGGTTTTGGAGGTGCTAGGGTACCAGGAGGTGCATGCGTAATGGAAAAAGGGTTGAACGAGAGTTCCCGCCAGAATCTTCATGGTGCTTTTGTTGACCAGAAAGGAGATTCTATAGAGAAATCTCGTTCGTTGGTTGACCTTTTTGATGACCTTGGTTGCCATTTGATCACAGGAAAGATTAGCCTCTAGAATGGAACCTAGGTAGGTGACCTCATCCTTCCTGGTGATAACAATGTCACCCACTTTTATAGTGAAGTCACTGACTTTCTTAAGGTTGATGTGGGACCCAAACAGGATGGATTCCGTTTTACCCAAGTGTATGGATAGGTTGTTGTCAGCGAGCCAGGTGCAAGTTCTACAGAGTTCAGCACTGAGGATAATCTCCACCTGTGACTTGTCCTTGTCTGATACCAGCAGGGCCGAGTCATCCGCAAACAAGAACAATTCACAGTCGCATGCTGATGACAAGTCCATCCATCCATCCATCTTCTTCCGCTTATCCGAGGTCGGGTCGCGGGGGCAGCAGCCTAAGCAGGGAAGCCCAGACTTTCCTCTCCCCAGCCACTTCGTCTAGCTCTTCCCGGGGGATCCTGAGGCGTTCCCAGGCCAGCCGGGAGACATAGTCTTCCCAACGTGTCCTGGGTCTTCCCCGTGGCCTCCTACCGGTTGGACGTGCCCTAAACACCTCCCGAGGGAGGCGTTCGGGTGGCATCCTGACCAGATGCCCGAACCACCTCATCTGACTCCTCTCGATGTGGAGGAGCAGTGGCTTTACTTTGAGCTCCCCCCGGATGGCAGAGCTTCTCACCCTATCTCTAAGGGAGAGACCCGCCACCCGGCGGAGGAAACTCATTTCGGCCGCCTGTACCCGTGATCTTGTCCTTTCGGTCATAACCCAAAGCTCATGACCATAGATGAGGATGGGAACGTAGATCGACCGGTAAATTGAGAGCTTTGCCTTCCGGCTCAGCTCCTTTTTCACCACAAAGGATCGATACAACGTCCGCATTACTGAAGATGCTGCACCGATCCGCCTGTCGATCTCATGATCCACTTTTCCCCCACTTGTGAACAAGACTCCTAGGTACTTGAACTCCTCCACTTAGGGCAGGGTTTCCTCCCCAACCCGGAGATGGCACTCCATCCTTTTCCGGGCGAGAACCATGGACTCGGACTTGGAGGTGCTGATTCTCATCCCAGTCGCTTCACACTCGGCTGCGAACCGATCCAGTGAGAGCTGAAGATTCTGGCCAGATGAAGCCATCAGGACCACATCATCTGCAAAAAGCAGAGACCTAATCCTGCAGCCACCAAACCGGATCCCCTCAACGCCTTGACTGCGCCTAAAAATTCTGTCCATAAAAGTTATGAACAGGATCGGTGACAAAGGGCAGCCTTGGCGTAATCCAACCCTCACTGGAATTGTGTCCGACTTACTGCCGGCAATGCGGACCAAGCTCTGACACTGATCGTACAGGGAGCGGACAGCCATAATCAGACAGTCCGATACCCCATACTCTCTGAGCACTCCCCACAGGACCTCCCGAGGGACATGGTCGAATGCCTTCTCCAAGTCCACAAAACACATGTAGACTGGTTGGGCAAATTCCCATGCACCCTCAAGGACCCTGCCGAGAGTATAGAGCTGGTCCACAGTTCCACGACCAGGACAAAAACCACACGGTTCCTCCTGAATCCGAGGTTCGACTATCCGGCGTAGCCTCCTCTCCAGTACACCTGAATAGAACTTACCGGGAAGGCTGAGGAGTGTGATCCCACGATAGTTGGAACACACCCCCCGGTTCCCCTTCTTAAATAGAGGAACCACCACCCCGGTCTGCCAATCCAGAGGTACCGCCCCCGATGTCCACCCGATGCTGCAGAGTCTTGTCAACCAAGACAGCCCCACAGCATCCAGAGCCTTAAGGAGCTCCGGGCGGATCTCATCCACCCCCGGGGCCTTGGCACCGAGGAGCTTTTTAACTACCTCAGCAACCTCAGCCCCAGAAATAGGAGAGCCCACCACAGATTCCCCAGGCACTGCTTCCTCATAGGAAGACGTGTCTGTGGGATTGAGGAGGTCTTCGAAGTATTCCCTCCACCGATCCACAACAGCCGCAGTCGAGGTCAGCAGAACACCATCCCCACCATACACGGTGTTGACAGTGCACTGCTTCCCCTTCCTGAGGCGGCGGATGGTGGTCCAGAATCACTTCGAAGCCGTTCGGAAGTCGTCTTCCATGGCTTCGCCGAACTCCTCCCATGTCCGAGTTTTTGCCTCCGCGACCGCTGAAGCCGCACACCGCTTGGCCTGTCGGTACCTGTCCGCTGCCTCCGGAGTCCCTTGAGCCAAAAGAACCCAATAGGACTCCTTCTTCAGCTTGACGGCATCCCTCACCGCCGGTGTCCACCAACGGGTTCTAGGATTACCGCCACGACAGGCACCAACTACCTTACGGCCACAGCTCCAATCAGCCGCCTCGACAATAGAGGTGCGGAACATTGTCCACTCGGACTCAATGTCCAGCACCTCCCTCGTGACATGTTCAAAGTTCTTCCGGAGGTGGGAGTTGAAATTCTCTCTGACAGGAGACTCTGCCAGACGTTCCCAGCAAACCCTCACAATGCGTTTGGGCCTGCCAGGTCTGTCCGGCATCCTCCCCCACCATCGCAGCCAACTCACCACCAAGTGGTGATCGGTAGAAAGCTCCGCCTCTCTCTTCACCCGAGTGTCCAAAACATGAGGCCGCAAATCCGATGACGCAACTACAAAGTCGATCATGGAACTGCGGCCTAGGGTGTCCTGGTGCCAAGTGCGCATATGGACACCTTTATGCTTGAACATGGTGTTCGTTATTGACAATCTGTGACGAGCACAAAAGTCCAATAACAAAACACCACCCGGGTTCAGATCCGGGCGGGCATTCTTCCCAATCACGCCTCTCCAGGTTGCACTGTCGTTGCCAACATGAGCGTTGAAGTCTCCCTGTAGGACAAGGGAATCACCCGGGGGAGCACTTTCCAGTACTCCCTTGAGTGTATCCAAAAAGGGTGGGTACTCTGAACTGCTGTTTGGCGCGTAAGCACAAACAGTCAGGACCCGTCCCCCCACCCGAAGGCGGAGGGAGGCTACCCTCTCGTCCACTGGGTTGAACTCCAACGTGCAGGCTTTGAGCCGGGGGGGAAACAACAATTGCTACCCCAGCTCGTCGCCTCTCACTGCGTGCAACGCCAAAGTGGAAGAGAGTCCAGCCGCTCTCGAGAGAACTGGTTCCAGAGCCCTTGGAAGTGAGTCCGACTATATCCAGCCGGAACTTCTCTACCTCGCGCACAAGCTCAGGCTCCTTCCCCCCCCAGCGAGGTGACGTTCCACGTCCCAAGAGCTAGCTTATGTAGCCGAGGATCGGACCGCCAAGTGCCCTGCCTTCGGCTTCCGCCCAGCTCACAATGCACCCGACCTCTATTGCCCCTGAGCGGTGAGCCCATTGGAGGGGGGACCCACGTTGCCTCTTCGGGCTGTGCCCGGCCGGGCCCCATGGGGACAGGCCCGGCCACCAGGCGCTCGCCATCGTGCCCCACCTCCGGGCCTGGCTCCAGAGGGGGGCCCCGGTGACCCGCGTCCGGGCGAGGGAAATCTGAATCCTTGTTGTTTCAATCCCAAAGAAGTCTTCGAGCTGCTCTTTGTCTGATCCCTCACCTAGGACCTGTTTGTCTTGGGAGACCCTACCAGGGGGCATGAAAGCCCCCGGACAACATAGCTCCTAGGATCAGTGGGACACGCAAACTCCTCTACCACGTTAAGGTAGAAGCTCAGAGAGGAGCTGATGACAAGTCGTTTATGTATATTAGGAACAGTAAAGGCCCTAATATACTGCCTTGGGGGACTCCATAGCTTACTGAGAGGGGGGGGGACACGGTGCCGTTCACCTCTACCACTCACTGTTGACCAGCTCCTTCCCAACATGAAGCAAGCCTTAAGTCGCCAAAACGCCATTCAGTGCACTCTTTGATTGTATCTTCTTTCTTGCAGGCAACTTTGAGCCAGGAGTGTATGCAGTGTCAGTCACTGGCAGACTACCTCCAGGTAAACTACCATGCATGTCCATGTTTACACTACAGACTACCTCCAGGTAAACTACCATGCATTTCCATGTTTAAAGTCTAGACTACCTCCAGGTAAACTACCATGCATGTCCATCTTTAAAGTCTAGACTACCTCCAGGTAAACTACCATGCATGTCCATCTTTAAAGTCTAGACTACCTCCAGGTAAACTACCATGCATGTCCATGTTCACACTACAGACTACCTCCAGGTAAACTACCATGCATGTCCATGTTCACACTACAGACTACCTCCAGGTAAACTACCATGCATTTCCATGTTTAAAGTCTAGACTACCTCCAGGTAAACTACCATGCATGTCCATCTTTAAAGTCTAGACTACCTCCAGGTAAACTACCATGCATGTCCATGTTTACAGTCATAAACATGGGATTTAAAACAACAATTAAATCCAAACAACAGGGGCAACATTATTAAAATGATTTTTAAAAGTGGATAAAAAGCTATTAACCAAAAGCTTTTCTGAACAGCAAAGTCTTCTTTTTTTAAAAGAGTCAACACAGTCAAGCTCACAGAGGAACTGGTGGAAGTCATTCCACAGTCTGGACTGTCAGGTGTCCTCGGCTTAAAGCGGAACTGCACTTATTTTGGAAAGTTGCCTATGGTTCACAATCATTATGAGAGTCACGTGTCTTTTTTAACTGACACCTTCATAACAATATGTAATATGTACAATATACACACTGCAAGTATATATACAGGTAAAAGCCAGTAAATTAGAATATTTTGAAAAACTTGATTTATTTCAGTAATTGCATTCAAAAGGTGTAACTTGTACATTATATTTATTCATTGCACACAGACTGATGCATTCAAATGTTTATTTCATTTAATTTTGATGATTTGAAGTGGCAACAAATGAAAATGCAAAATTCCGTGTGTCACAAAATTAGAATATTACTTAAGGCTAATACAAAAAAGGGATTTTTAGAAATGTTGGCCAACTGAAAAGTATGAAAATGAAAAATATGAGCATGTACAATACTCAATACTTGGTTGGAGCTCCTTTTGCCTCAATTACTGCGTTAATGCGGCGTGGCATGGAGTCGATGAGTTTCTGGCACTGCTCAGGTGTTATGAGAGCCCAGGTTGCTCTGATAGTGGCCTTCAACTCTTCTGCGTTTTTGGGTCTGGCATTCTGCATCTTCCTTTTCACAATACCCCACAGATTTTCTATGGGGCTAAGGTCAGGGGAGTTGGCGGGCCAATTTAGAAGAGAAATACCATGGTCCGTAAACCAGGCACGGGTAGATTTTGCGCTGTGTGAAGGCGCCAAGTCCTGTTGGAACTTGAAATCTCCATCTCCATAGAGCAGGTCAGCAGCAGGAAGCATGAAGTGCTCTAAAACTTGCTGGTAGACGGCTGCGTTGACCCTGGATCTCAGGAAACAGAGTGGACCGACACCAGCAGATGACATGGCACCCCAAACCATCACTGATGGTGGAAACTTTACACTAGACTTCAGGCAACGTGGATCCTGTGCCTCTCCTGTCTTCCTCCAGACTCTGGGACCTCGATTTCCAAAGGAAATGCAAAATTTGCTTTCGTCAGAAAACATGACTTTGGACCACTCAGCAGCAGTCCAGCTGGTGTCGGTCCACTCTGTTTCCTGAGATCCAGGGTCAACGCAGCCGTCTACCAGCAAGTTTTAGAGCACTTCATGCTTCCTGCTGCTGACCTGCTCTATGGAGATGGAGATTTCAAGTTCCAACAGGACTTGGCGCCTGCACACAGCGCAAAATCTACCAGTGCCTGGTTTACGGACCATGGTATTTCTGTTCTAAATTGGCCCGCCAACTCCCCTGACCTTAGCCCCATAGAAAATCTGTGGGGTATTGTGAAAAGGAAGATGCAGAATGCCAGACCCAAAAACGCAGAAGAGTTGAAGGCCACTATCAGAGCAACCTGGGCTCTCATAACACCTGAGCAGTGCCAGAAACTCATCGACTCCATGCCACGCCGCATTAACGCAGTAATTGAGGCAAAAGGAGCTCCAACCAAGTATTGAGTATTGTACATGCTCATATTTTTCATTTTCATACTTTTCAGTTGGCCAACATTTCTAAAAATCCCTTTTTTGTATTAGCCTTAAGTAATATTCTAATTTTGTGACACACGGAATTTTGGATTTTCATTTGTTGCCACTTCAAATCATCAAAATTAAATGAAATAAACATTTGAATGCATCAGTCTGTGTGCAATGAATAAATATAATGTACAAGTTACACCTTTTGAATGCAATTACTGAAATAAATCAAGTTTTTCAAAATATTCTAATTTACTGGCTTTTACCTGTGTATATATATAATGTAGTAACAGACACCTTCATAACAATATGTAATATGTACAATATACACACTGCAAGTATATATATAATGTAGTAACGGACACCTTCATAACAATATGTAATATGTACAATATACACACTGCAAATATATATATAATGTAGTAACAGATACCTTCATAACAATATGTAATATGTACAATATACACACTGCAAATATATATATAATGTAGTAACAGATACCTTCATAACAATATGTAATATGTACAATATTTACTGTATTCTGGTCATTTAGATCATTTCCAGGACTGGTTTCTTCTGCGCAAATGATTTGTTTCCATAGCAACGCATGTCTGACTTCTGGCAACATGTGTTCCTACTTCCGTAATCAAACCGGAGTGTGATGTAATCAGGGCAGACTTGGTAACAGACAACTATTTTGGACAAATGAGAATTCACAACATTATACTTTAGAACGTAATGTCAGAATAAGAGTTTCATGGTCTACAATCCCAGTGACTTTCAACATAAAGCACACGTCTTGATCACACTGTGTGACGGGGTCAGAATATTCACAATGTTGTGTTTACATGAAGGACTTTTAATCTGGTTAGACTTTTAATGGGATGAAAGTGTCCGTGTGCACACAGCTAGTGACTGACAACACAAGTTCTCAGTACCAAGGACTTCTTGATTCTTCTTGGTTCTCAGCACCAAGGACTTCTTGATTCTTCTTGGTTGTCAGTACCAAGGACTTCTTGATTCTTCTTGGGTCTCAGTACCAAGGACTTCTTGATTCTTCTTGGGTCTCAGTACCAAGGACTTCTTGATTCTTCTTGGTTCTCAGTACCAAGGACTTCTTGATTCTTCTTGGTTCTCAGCACCAAGGACTTCTTGATTCTTCTTGGTTCTCAGTACCAAGGACTTCTTGATTTTTCTTGGTTCTCAGTACCAAGGACTTCTTGGTTCTCAGTACCAAGAACTTCTTGATTCTTCTTGGTTCTCAGTACCAAAGACTTCTTGATTCTTCTTGGTTGTCAGTACCAAGGACTTCTTGATTCTTCTTGGTTGTCAGTACCAAGGACTTCTTGATTCTTCCTGGTTCTCAGTACCAAGGACTTCTTGATTCTTCTTGGTTGTCAGTACCAAGGACTTCTTGATTCTTCTTGGTTCTCAGCACCAAGGACTTCTTGATTCTTCTTGGTTCTCAGTACCAAGGACTTCTTGATTCTTCTTGGTTCTCAGTACCAAGGACTTCTTGATTCTTCTTGGTTCTCAGTACCAAGGACTTCTTGATTTTTCTTGGTTCTCAGTACCAAGGACTTCTTGGTTCTCAGTACCAAGGACTTCTTGATTCTTCTTGGTTCTCAGTACCAAAGACTTCTTGATTCTTCTTGGTTGTCAGTACCAAGGACTTCTTGATTCTTCTTGGTTGTCAGTACCAAGGACTTCTTGATTCTTCCTGGTTCTCAGTACCAAGGACTTCTTGATTCTTCTTGGTTCTCAGTACCAAGGACTTCTTGGTTCTCAGTACCAAGGACTTCTTGATTCTTCTTGGTTCTCAGTACCAAAGACTTCTTGATTCTTCTTGGTTGTCAGTACCAAGGACTTCTTGATTCTTCTTGGTTGTCAGTACCAAGGACTTCTTGATTCTTCTTGGTTCTCAGTACCAAGGACTTCTTGGTTCTCAGTACCAAGGACTTCTTGATTCTTCTTGGTTCTCAGCACCAAGGACTTCTTGATTCTTCTTGGTTCTCAGTACCAAGGACTTCTTGATTTTTCTTGGTTCTCAGCACCAATGACTTCTTGATTCTTCTTGGTTCTCAGCACCAAGGACTTCTTGATTCTTCTTGGTTCTCAGTACCAAGGACTTCTTGATTCTTCTTGGTTCTCAGTACCAAGGACTTCTTGATTCTTCTTGGTTCTCAGTACCAAGGACTTCTTGATTCTTCTTGGTTCTCAGTACCAAGGACTTCTTGATCAGTTTGTGTTTGGTTGGAGTTTATGTGAAGTCAATTGGAAGACAACCATGACACATGTTCCAAGGACTGTGATAAAAAGTGTTTGAAGGAGAAGTAAATAGAGTTGAATGAGACTAGGGATGACCTGACCAAGAGTTACTAGGTCCAACAAACACAAAAGTGGCCCCCCTGAGTCATGGTCATCTTGTGTCTTGCAGGTGTGGTGCGAGAACTGAAGAGCAGGAGAGTGATCTACAAGTCCAGAGATACAGCCGTCAAGTCCTGAACCGCCCTTGGCCTCAGTTTGTACTTCTCCTTCTATTACACGTCTGTCCCGGTCCTAGGACTGCTTGTTGTGGTTCTCCTGCATGAGAAGAGTAATAAAGCTTTGACTTTGTAGACTACACATGTTCCCAAAATGTGCAATCAAAACTATCTTGCCCTTCTTCAAACTTCCTCCAAACGTATACTGTAAGTGACTAAGTATATTATTCATTATTAGGACATTCCAACTTTTTCCTCATGAAATACCTTTTTTTTGCTCCTTTTTTCCTACATTGCAACTGTCTTCCCCACATAAGGATAGAATAAAAATGTTGCTGAAAAACCTAGTATCAAAAATTCTGCCTATAAGAATATTTGTTATAATACATGTTTATTATTGTTGTAATTGTTCAAATTAATTGTATTAAGTTAGTATTTTATTTTTTAAATGAACTCAACTTTGTTTATATTTGAGTATATTTTTTATTTTGAGAGCTTCTAATATTTTATGTCAGGGGTGTCTAAACTTTTTCCACCCAAGTCAAGTATAAGAGTTATATCTAAAAACATATTTAATATATTTCAGGACAAAATGCTATAGGTGACTAAATATATTATGATTATTATTAATTATTTTTAAAATTAAGCTTTTTTTGCTCTCTTTTTCCCCTTATATTTTTACTGTTTTCTCCCCCCTTTAGTAATAGAATAAAAATATTAAAATGAATGTTGCTGCAAAACCTAGTGTCAAACATTCTGCCTGTTAGATAATATTTATGTTTTAATACATGTTTATTATTGTTGTAATTGTTCAAATTAATTCCTAAGTTAGTATTTTATTTTTTAAATGAACTCAACTTTGTTCATATTTGAGTATTTTTTTATTTTGAGAGCTTTTAATATTTTATGTCAGGGGTGTCTAAACTTTTTGTTATAGGTGACTTCATTATTATTTTTAAAATTGAGCTTTTTTGCTCTTTTTTCTTACATTTTTACTCATTTTTTCCCCTTTTTTTTTTTTACATGTAAGAATAGAAAAAAAATATTAAAATTAATGTTTCCATAAAACCTAGTGTCAAACATTCTGCCTGTAAGAGAATATTTATGGTCAGTTACATAGTTAATAAGTGTTTATTGTTGTAATTGTTCAAATTAATTCCTAAGTAAGTATTTTGTTTTTTAAATGAACTCAACTTTGTTCATATTTGAGTATTTTTTTATTTTGAGAGCTTTTAATATTTTATGTCAGGGGTGTTTTAATTTTTCTCCACCCAAGTCAAGAATGGGAGTGACATCTAAAAACATATTTAATATATTTCAGGACAAAATGTTGTGTTATAGGTGACTAAGTATATTATTATTATGAATTAGTTTTAAAATTGAGCTTTTTTTCTTACATTTTTACTTACTTTTTTTCCCCCACGTAAGAATAGAATAAAAATATAAAAATGAATGTGTTTCCATAAAACCTAGTGTCAAACATTCTGCCTGTTAGATAATATTTATGTTCAGTTACATCGTTAATACGTTTTTAATTATTGTTGTAATTGTTCAAATTAATTCCTAAGTTATTATTTTATTTTTTAAATGAACTCAACTTTGTTCATATTTGAGTATTTTTTTATTTTGAGAGCTTCTAATATTTTATGTCAGGGGTGTCTAAACTTTTCTCCACCCAAGTCAAGTATGGGAGTGACATCTAAAAACATATTTAATATATTTCAGGACAAAATGTTGTGTTATAGGTGACTAAGTATATTATTATTATGAATTAGTTTTAAAATTTAGCTTTTTTCCTCTTTTATTCTAACATCTTTACCCCCCACCCCACGTGTGTGTGTGTGTGTGTGTGTGTGTGTGTGTGTGTGTGTGTGTGTGTGTGTGTGTGTGTGTGTGTGTGTGTGTGTGTGTGTGTGTGTGTGTGTGTGTGTGTGTGTGTGTGTGTGTGTGTGTGTGTGTGTGTGTGTGTGTATATATATATATGTGTATATCAGTGACGTGCAGTCACTAGAGGCAGGTGAGGCCCCGCCTCACCTGCCATCATGGAAAGAAAAAAAAATGTAAAAAGAAAAAAAATTAATTAAATTGTTATGTATCCAGTGATTATACTATAAAGTCATTTTCCATTTAACGTCACCAGTTTTAGATTATTTTTATTCAAAATCGCAGAATTTTCACATTTGTCGTTCAAATACTGAGAAGAGACGGTGCGGTGAACAGCAGCCAGTTGAGGCACGTCACTCAGTGCCTCAACATGGATTGCGGACTCGGCTAACTGCTGGCCTGCTGTGCAGTGAGACCGTATTGCTATATGAATTATATTATACATTTCCATAGTTTAGTTAGCTGAAGTATATAATGTACAGTGTATTTGGTCAACAACTGTATGTGTGTAACGTATTTGTTGTGCTGAGCGATCATAAAACGGCTGCAAAAGACGCACTGGCTGAGGCTCCAGTAATCCCGCCTCCTGCACCCCCGCCGTAGAATTGTTATATCAACTAAAGCCCACACTTAAACTTTCCACGTGCAAGATTTAAAAAAATGTATTTAAAAAAGTTATTTCATAAGAAGCCAAAAAGTGCAAAAACAATAAAGTTGGTGTTGGAGGAGTTGTGAATGACTGCAGGGCCACAACATTAGGTACACCTGCAGACCGCAAGTGTACCTAATTCACAACTCCTCCAACACGAACATTATTGTTTTTGCACTTTTTGGCTTCTTATTAAATAACTTTTGTAACCTATTTTCATGGGCTTTCCTCTTTGTGATGTTAAGTTCCTGTTATGCGCTGTTATACAGTATATGCCTTGAGCTCTTATTTTGAAGGCGCTAAGAGCGGAAGTGATGACACGGAGTGGAGCGGAGGTTTTTGAAAGAAGGTAAATAAAGTGGCCCTCGTGTAAACTGGAGCCTCCGTGTTTGTTATTTTGTAGTTTCATACAGTATAGGCCACATTTATAAACCCTCGGTTACACTTTTTTAAATAGATTCAATCTTGCACGTGGAAAGTTGAAGTGAGGGCTTTAGTTGCGACGCATGGACTTCATTTATAAGTAAAGGTAAGACCATAATAACGTTTTTTTTTTAATTAAATGTGCTTTTTTGTGTGCTACAGTTTGTATGTGTAAAGTTAAAGTTAAGTTAAAGTAGCAATGATTGTCACACACACACTAGGTGTAATGAAATTTGTCCTCTGCATTTGACCCATCACCTTGTTCACCCCCTGGGAGGTGAGGGGAGCAGTGGGCAGCAGCGGCGCCGCGCCCGGGAATCATTTTTGATGATTTAACCCCCAATTCCAAGCCTTGATGCTGAGTGTCAAGCAGGGAAGAATGCTGGTATGAGCTTTTAAACATAACCCGTTAACTGCTGCCAATCAAATGGTGAATAAGATACTCTTTAGGGTTCATATGTTTGTAAATGTGACTGTGATGAAGTCAGTGCCTCACCAGCCATCAACCTCACCGCACGTCACTGATATATACAGGTAAAAGCCAGTAAATTAGAATATTTTGAAAAACTTGATTTATTTCAGTAATTGCATTCAAAAGGTGTAACTTGTACATTATATTTATTCATTGCACACAGACTGATGCATTCAAATGTTTATTTCATTTAATTTTGATGATTTGAAGTGGCAACAAATGAAAATCCAAAATTCCGTGTGTCACAAAATTAGAATATTACTTAAGGCTAATACAAAAAAGGGATTTTTAGAAATGTTGGCCAACTGAAAAGTATGAAAATGAAAAATATGAGCATGTACAATACTCAATACTTGGTTGGAGCTCCTTTTGCCTCAATTACTGCGTTAATGCGGCGTGGCATGGAGTCGATGAGTTTCTGGCACTGCTCAGGTGTTATGAGAGCCCAGGTTGCTCTGATAGTGGCCTTCAACTCTTCTGCGTTTTTGGGTCTGGCATTCTGCATCTTCCTTTTCACAATACCCCACAGATTTTCTATGGGGCTAAGGTCAGGGGAGTTGGCGGGCCAATTTAGAAGAGAAATACCATGGTCCGTAAACCAGGCACGGGTAGATTTTGCGCTGTGTGCAGGCGCCAAGTCCTGTTGGAACTTGAAATCTCCATCTCCATAGAGCAGGTCAGCAGCAGGAAGCATGAAGTGCTCTAAAACTTGCTGGTAGACGGCTGCGTTGACCCTGGATCTCAGGAAACAGAGTGGACCGACACCAGCAGATGACATGGCACCCCAAACCATCACCCAACCATGCAAATTTTGCATTTCCTTTGGAAATCGAGGTCCCAGAGTCTGGAGGAAGACAGGAGAGGCACAGGATCCACGTTGCCTGAAGTCTAGTGTAAAGTTTCCACCATCAGTGATGGTTTGGGGTGCCATGTCATCTGCTGGTGTCGGTCCACTCTGTTTCCTGAGATCCAGGGTCAACGCAGCCGTCTACCAGCAAGTTTTAGAGCACTTCATGCTTCCTGCTGCTGACCTGCTCTATGGAGATGGAGATTTCAAGTTCCAACAGGACTTGGCGCCTGCTAACAGCGCAAAATCTACCCGTGCCTGGTCTACAGACCATGGTATTTCTCTTCTAAATTGGCCCGCCAACTCCCCTGACCTTAGCCCCATAGAAAATCTGTGGGGTATTGTGAAAAGGAAGATGCAGAATGCCAGACCCAAAAACGCAGAAGAGTTGAAGGCCACTATCAGAGCAACCTGGGCTCTCATAACACCTGAGCAGTGCCAGAAACTCATCGACTCCATGCCACGCCGCATTAACGCAGTAATTGAGGCAAAAGGAGCTCCAACCAAGTATTGAGTATTGTACATGCTCATATTTTTCATTTTCATACTTTTCAGTTGGCCAACATTTCTAAAAATCCCTTTTTTGTATTAGCCTTAAGTAATATTCTAATTTTGTGACACACGGAATTTTGGATTTTCATTTGTTGCCACTTCAAATCATCAAAATTAAATGAAATAAACATTTGAATGCATCAGTCTGTGTGCAATGAATAAATATAATGTACAAGTTACACCTTTTGAATGCAATTACTGAAATAAATCAAGTTTTTCAAAATATTCTAATTTACTGGCTTTTACCTGTGTGTGTATATATATATATATATATAATTTTTTTTTTTGTTCAGAAGGACCAATAAAACTCCAGTTTCAAATGAGTGAAATTTTGAGTCAATTATTTAGTGGTTCAGGCTGTAAAGGGTAATAAAAGCATGTTTTGGAGAAATACATGAAAAACAAAAAGTTTAACAACGTCATTATGTAAATGACCATTTTTGTCATGTGACTTTAAAAAAAAAAAAAGTCTCGCAGTTTGATAACAAACCACGTGACACGCATGGAGCACAATACAGATTCAACCACTGGGTAATTTGGTTATTAAAAAAAATAAAAAATAAAGTATTCAAAAAGAATAAAGGAGAGCGTGGTCGCGTGCCGTGACGTCACAGCGCACGCCAAGAGATCCCCGCGAGTTACGTGAACGCGCCGTCAGTGACGTCATCGCCTGACCCACTTGGAGGCTCGGCAGCCAACGGACGCGCAGAGGCGGGAACGTCAACACCGAGTGGACGTCGCGAGAGAATATAAGAGTGAAATAAGGTGACGTCGTGAGAGAAAATACCAGTGAAATAAGGTGAGTCGCACTATTTGGCAGCACCTTCGCTGACGTCATCATGTCACCGAGGGCCGCTAGCTAGCAGGCAACTAGCTGCTTCTTCTTACAACAAACACGTTATTCTGCTCTTTCACACGCTACTTTATCGAATAACAACACATTTATCACCCTCGACGGCTAACGCGGGGGTGTTACGTCAGCCGTCAACACCGCGAGCTAACCATGCTAACTAGCCGTCGCGCGGCTAACACTACCATCAACGAATAAATGACGTCATTTAGCGCGTCTGTGTGACCTCTGACCTGACTCGAATGTGACGCATTTAGTCTGGTCTGCGCCACCTGCAGCTACGTTTCGCTTTCGGTTCTGCGTGGTGCAGAAGGCCGCCATTGGTGCATTGATGTGTTTGACAGGCTAACTTTGATGTGTTTGACAGGCTAACTTTGCCGCTAAATGAACACAAATACTTGTTAGCACTGTTCAACAAACAGGAAGAATAACGCAATGTTAAGAAATAGAGCAGTAAACTAGAAATAACTCCTAGTAAAAAGATGTGTACATGCCAAATAAAGTATAGTTGTTGTATAGTACAGTGTTTCCCACAGGACAGGCATCTATTTGTGGTGGTGTGGTCGGGCGACGACCAAGAAGAACGCGGAGTTGGAATATAATTACAACACTTTATGTACCGTATTTTCCGCACTATAAGGCGCACCTAAAAACCACAAATTTTCTCAAAAGCTGACAGTGCGCCTTATAACCCGGTGCGCTTTATATATGGATTAATATTAAGATTCATTTTCATAAAGTTTCGGTCTCGCAACTTCGGTAAACAGCCGCCATCTTTTTTCCCGGTAGAACAGGAAGCGCTTCTTCTTCTACGCAAGCAACCGGCCAAGGTAAGCACCCGCCCCCATAGAACAGGAAGCGCTTCTTCTTCTACTGTAAGCAACCACCCGCCCGCGTAGAAGAAGAAAAAGCGCGCGGATATTACCGTACGTTTCATTTCCTTTGTGTGTTTACATCTGTAAAGACCACAAAACGGCTCCTACTAAGCGACAGGGATCCGGTTCATGAAAAGACGCAATCTCTCCATCCGCACACGGATTACTATTTCACAGCAACTGATATTCCTGTGAACCGCACTGTGGATACAACGGGAGCACGTACGGTGAATATTCGCACCACAGGGAATGAGAAGTCGTCCTTCACTGTGGTTCTAGCTTGCCATGCTAATGGCCAGAAACTTCCACCCATGGTGATATTCAAAAGGAAGACCTTGCCAAAAGAGACCTTTCCAGCCGGCGTCATCATAAAAGCTAACTCGAAGGGATGGATGGATGAAGAAAAGATGAGCGAGTGGTTAAGGGAAGTTTACGCGAAGAGGCCGGGTGGCTTTTTTCACGCAGCTCCGTCCATGTTGATATACGACTCCATGCGCGCCCACATCACGCTGGTTTTTAATATATTATTAAAGTTTGACTGACCTATCTGACTGTTTTTTTGACATTCCTTTAGCGCAGTTCGATGCGGCTTACAACGCGGGGCGGCTTATAGGTGGACAAAGTTTTGAAATATGCCGTTCATTGAAGGCGCGGCTTATAACCCAGGGCGCCTTATGGTGCAGAAAATACGGTACATATTTATTTACAGATTTGAACAATTAGTTATTCACTGAAATATATTTATTAATTGTGGTTCTTACAAAAAATATATCTTATAAAATATAAAAGCTAAAATGTCTCTTAAAGCTCTGCCCCTTTTAATTAGTGCATACTAAATAATTTAACTTTAGCCTACTACTACAACCATATTATTTACCAGCAACATGAAGTGAAACAGGCAGAGGTGTCCTGCCACAGTCAGTCAACCTCCTCCTCCTCCTCCTCCTCCTGCTGCTGCTGAACAGGTCGCACCTGTGGTCCGGACAGGGCCGGCCCGTAGCATAGGCCGTATAGGCAAATGCTAAGGGCGCCGTCCATCAGGGGGCGCCACGCCAGTGCCACAAATGTTGGAGAAAAAAAAAGAAAAAAAAAAGTTGGTACTATTATTTCTAAATACAAAAAATAATCCCACGTTAATTAAAATGCAAAGTAAAGCCTATTAAATAGAAATATTATTTGTTACAACATTACGCCCCCTCCCTTCCCGTATCATGACTCTTTTTGGACGTCACCACATCAAAAAATCAACACAAGATGTCAAAACGGCCAAAACTGTCAGGTGCCCAGGGAAGAAAAAAGAGAAAAGAAGAGGAGGAGAAACGAGAAAAGACAAGAGGTAGCAGGTAGGTAACGTTAGCCTACATGAAATTATTTGTCTGTTACAGAATGTGATAGTAACCTGGCTTTTTAGCATTAAGCTAATGTTACATGATTCGGCAATTGCTAATCAATAAATAGCTAGTTCTGTTTTAACGTCGGGTTAATATTGTGGAGGGGGCTAAATTGTTATGGAAAATAATAATGTAACGTTAGGTAATTACAGTACTCCCACCTTACATTCCTCAGGGACATTTGTATTAGATCTTTTAAGCAGGTGTTTTTTGTTTACATTGTTATTGCCTTCTGGTTAGCTAATGTTTGCCCTGCAGGTAATAGTCACTTTTCCACCCCTTTATATATTAGGTATAGTTGTAAGTAAAAAAAAAAAAGGTCAAAGACAAAGCTATTCAGTTTCTTGTGAGTATATACACTTCACTGCCGATGTGGGGGGGGGCGCCACCTAAAATCTTGCCTAGGGCGCCAGATTGGTTAGGGCCGGGCCTGGGTCCGGACATTAGAATTTATTACTAACGAGCAGAAGCGCTCTATGTACAGTGCCGTCTAACCTTAAGCGGCAGCAGCTCAACACATGCAGGGTTCAACGTTAAGGTTTTTTTCTACTTGCCCGACTTCTCAAATCTACTTGCCCCAATATTTTTACTTGTCCTGCCTAGGTTTTTTTCTGGCTGTGTAGTGCTCATGGCTTATATCTTACTAAAATTCTTCCCGTTGACTATTTACAACACTACACAGTATTTATTATTATTATTATTATCTACAATTACATTTAAATGGCATTGCATACATGTCAAATTAAATGCTATTTCACATTATTTGACCAGTAGCAGTTACACTCATCTGAACAGGTCAGCCACCTGTTTAAAGCCCGATCACAGTTGAAATCTTGAAATGAAGGGCCTTTAATGGCCAAAACATTAACCTGGACAACATTTTAACAGCTGGTTGGCTCACATTTTATTCTTTTCATTGCATTCACATGCTGCAGTGGACAGTGGACAATTTAGCTTCAGTCCACGTGTGTTTATTGACAACAGGGTTATAACCTGGACACGTTAGCTCGTCGGTATGAAAACAGGTGCCCGAGTCAAACAGCGGCGGTGTTAATGAAGCAGCGTCAGGCGAAACCGTCAGTGAAACGCTCGGTGAAATCGCGGATTAACGTTAAATATATGACGAGCCGCGAGCGATGCAGCTATAACCTATCTACCTATAACCTATATTACCCTCGTATTTTGATCCCGTCCGTCCGTCCGTCCGTCTTCTTCTTCTTCTTCTTCTTCTTCTTCTGGCCCACCAGGTGAATTAAGTGCTATTGGCGGAGTTGCAATGCATAGTAGGCTACCGCCACCTACTGCACCGGAGAGGTGTATGTGTGTTTAAATGATATATACACATTTAGATGTACAGTATGTGTGTTTGGTAGGGGTGTAACGGTGCGTGTATTTGTATTGAACCGTTTCGGTGCGGGGGTTCCGGTTCGGTTCGGAGGTGTACCGAACGAGTTTCCACACGGACATAATAAGTAGCGTAACGCACGTTGTGTAAACAATGCACACCGAGGCACAACACACGGCATGCTAGCAGCTAACGGGCTAGGATAGACTGACCATACGTCCTCTTTTGCGGAGCTGTCAGGGCGGAGTTTCTTAAATGCCTCAAATGTCCGGCATTTTGAGTTAGGGTTGCGTGTATTTTAGGGCTGCAGCTAACGATTATTTTTCTATCGATTAATCTATAGATTACTTTTTCGATTAATCGGTTAATCTATAGATTATTTTTTTCGATTAATCTATAGATTATTTTTCCTTTTACCGATTTTTTTTTAATTTAAAATGAAGAGGAAAAAATAAATGTAGGCCAGTTTTTTCAAAAGGCATGGCTTTTATTTACAAAAAAAAAAGTATGGCCACTCAGTCAACATTGACAACAACATGACAAAATATTCTGTAACAATGTAAACATTTAAAACTTTTAACATTTAACAAAATTAAAAGTAGCTTATTTGCTTTTTAATGTGCAAATATAAAAGTAAACATCCAGTGCAAATCTTAATATTCTGGAATAGTATAAGCATTTCAAAAGTAAAAGTATTGCTTATTTTGCTTTAAAATGTGCAAAAATAAAGATAAACATCCAATACAAAAAAGTGCAAAACGGAAATATTCTGTAGCAAGTGTAAACATTTCAACAAAAGTAAAAGTATTGCTTATTTGCTAAAATGTGCAAAAATAAAGCTAAACATCCAATACAAAAAAGTGTACAGTGTAAACATTTCAACAAAAGTAAAAGTATTGCTTATTTTGCTTAATAACACAACAATGATAGTATGATTAAAGTGAAAGTTAATTGTTGGTTTGTACATAGTATATGTAACTGTTAATGTTGTAAAAGGTATTTGCACAACTAATTAACGTTAGCGTTTGTGACACGTCTTGTGCCGTGGGGTTCTTTCAGGACCGACAGACTGAACGCCAGACGGCTTTGCCAGGTTTACAATCTTTTAATTTTACACAAAGTCTTTTCTCTTCCAACTGCGCGGATCGCGCACCTGGGCACGATTGCGGCGTCGCTCCCGGCGCGCCCCGCCTCGCCGCTCGCTGGCCGCCGCCGCCTCTCCACAGCGTTAAAGAGGAGCGCGTCTTTGTAAACACTGAACAGGCACGCCAAACGCGCCTCTCAGAGCGAAACGGTGCTTTAGTTTATGAATTTACAACGCAGATACAAATGACACATTCATGTTTTTGTGTAATAATGACAACGTATACGCACGCGGACGATTGACTTGTTGATGGTGATGGCAAGAACGCTGTCGGGGATTTTCTTTTCAAATGTTCGTTCATAGCCGTTGTGCTGCTATGATAGGCCATTTCCGCTCGACACAGTGTGCATACAACAACATTATTAGGCCGTTTATTGAAATACTCCCACACTTTTGACGACTTTTGGCGTGCTTTTTTCCCCTCGCTCGCATCGTCTGCTTTGCGCTCCGCCATGACAGTAGTGTGACATAAATATGCGACGCGCCGACGCACAAAAACGGCGTTGACGTATTTACGTAACCGATGACGTCGACTATGTCGACGCGTCGTTTCAGCCTTAGTGTATTTTCAATGTACGTTCAGGGTTAAGAAGGAGTTAAAAAACAAAACAAACAGCAGCATTGGTGAGGGAGGGGCAGAGACAGAGAGAGAGAGAGAGAGAGTTATGATAAACGCGCATGCGTTGCCAGGCTCTGCTTTTTATCCTTAGATTTATCACATTTAATGTTTTATTATCTATAGCAGGGGTGTCAAAAGTGTGCCCCGGAGGCCATTTGCGGCCCACAGCTAATGTTTTAAAAGCCCACGGCACATTCTAAAAATACTATTAAAATAAACAAAAAGTGAAATAAAAAAGCTTAATTTAGAAAAAGTTGCAATGTTGACTAATAAAACAAAGCTGTTTTTTTTTTGTCTTTCAAACTGTCATTGCTCAAAACATAATATTGAATCAAAATCAATGTTATTATGAATTATTGACCTATCCAAGGTTCCCATTACTTCACATCAAATATTACACGAAGACAAATATTTTTGGTGGAAGATTTTGCAAATTCGGTAAATAAATAACCCCAAAAATGTATATTTTGTTGTTTTCTTACTGTACCGAAAATGAACCGAACCGTGACCTCTAAACCGAGGTACGTACCGAACCCACATTTTTGTGTACCGTTACACCCCTAGTGTTTGGCTCCCTTTTTTCCAAAGAACACTAATACCAAAAGTCACAACGTCCGATAGAGTTCTACAAAAGCTATGACAGACCACCTCAAAAAAATCGAATGGAATTTTACAGTTTTTAACTGAATAAGACACCCAAAATGTACATGAAAATAAAGAAAGTGAAATTTACAATATTAACTGTGAACAATAAAACACTGAATATCAACAACATATGAACATATTTTACTTCTGAGACCAGCTCCTCCATAGACATATTTTACAATCAAGCAAAACACAACCAAACATATGAATGCAAAGGGTAATAAAACACATTACAATATGATATATTATCACTTTTATGCAGAAATTTGTTGTAAAAATCTGCTTCCGCATCTGTTTTTGACACGCGCGTTACGGGCTGGCTGCTCCGAAAACAAACCCCGCCCACTCTGCTTAGTCCTGGTCTGATTACCCTAATACCGTATTTTTCGGACTATAAGTGGCAGTTTTTTTCATAGTTTGGGTTAGGGTTGGGTTAGGGTTAGGGTAAAAAAAAATTTAAAAAGTTTTTAAAAAAGTTAAAAAAAAGTTAAAAAAAGGTAATTAAAAAAAATATATATTTTAAAATTAAAAAAAAAAGAAAAAAAAAAAGGTTAAGGTTAGGGTTAAAATTGTTTAAAAAAATTAAAACATTTTAAAATTGTTTTAAAAAATTTTAAAAAAGTTTTAAAAAAATTTACAAATTAAATTAAAAAAAATAAAAATAAAATAAAAACATTTAAAAATATTTTTTAAAAATAAAAAAAAATTGGAAAATCATTTTTTACCTTGAAAAAAATGTTTTACCTTGAAAAAAAAAATTTCACTTTGAAAATTTTTTTTTACCTTGAAAATCATTTGTTTACTGAAAATCATTTTTAACCTTGAAAAAAAATTTTACCTTGAAATTTTTTTTTTACCTTGAAAATCATTTTTTACCTTGAAAATCATGTTTTAACTTAAAACTTTTTTCTTTTCTTTTTAATTTTTTTAAAAGTTTTTTAAAAATGTTTTGAATTTTTGTAAAATTTTTAAATTTTTTAAAAATGTTTTAATTTTTAATTTTTTTTTTAAAGCATTTTAAATGTTTTAAAAAAAATTTAATTTAAAAAAAAAAGATTTAATTTTTTTTTAATTTTTTAATTTTTTTTTAAAAATTTTTAAAATTTTTTTATTTTTTTTTAATTTTTTTGAATTTTTTTTGAATTTTTTTGAATTTTTTTTAATTTTTTTATTTTTTTTTTGAATTTTTTTTTAATTTTTTTTAATTTTTTTTTAATTTTTATTTATTTTTTTAAATATTTTTTATTTTTTTAAATATTTTTTATTTTTTTCAACTTTTTTTTCAAATTTTTTTCAAATTTTTAATTTTTTTTTTACCCTAACCCTAACCCTAACCCTAATCTTAACCCTAACCCTAATCCTAACCCTAACCTTAACCCTAACCCTAACCCTAATCTTAACCCTAACCCTAACCCTTTGATCAAATTTACCGGGGGTGCGACTTATACTCAGGAGCGACTTATGTGTGAAATGATGAACATATTATAATATTATTGATATCATTCACGTCAGAGACTAGACGTATAAGATTTCATGGGATTTAGTGACAGATTGTTTGGTAAACGTATAGCATGTTCTATATGTTATAGTTATTTGAATGACTCTTACCATAATATGTTACGTTAACATACCAGTTGCTTATTTATGCCTCATATAACGTACACTTATTCAGCCTGTTGTTCACTATTCTTCATTTATTAGGGCCCGCATGGCCCATTGCATAAGGACTCCCTTTGGGAGTCCTTATGCAATGGGACATAAGGACCTATTGAATTTGTAAGGTTTTTTATTATTATTATTATTATTATTATTATACCGGCTACGGTTTTGATTTTATGAGCCTTCAAAGAGCCGCTGCGCTGATGCTGCTGTTTTTTCAAGAAGGCTGCTTAAAAGCAGGAAGCACCAGCGTGCCCACACAATGCAGACAAGGTAGGTACACTAAACAAAAGTATTGGGACAATTCGGACTAAAAGTAGACAAAAGTATTGGGACACTTACGACGAAAAACTGAACAAAAGTATTGGGACACTTACACTGGAAAAAAATATTGGGACACTTAGGAATACCACTGAACAAAAGTATTGGGACACTTAGGACGAAAACTGGACAAAAGTATTGGGACACTTATGGCTACCACTGAACAAAAGTATTGGGACACTTACACTGTACAAAAGTATTGGGACACTTAGGACTACAACTTGACAAAAGTATTGGGACACTTAGGACTACCACTGTACAAAAGTATTGGGACGCTTACACTGCATAAAAGTATTGGGATACTTACACTGTACAAAAGTATTGGGATACTTACACCTAAACTTGACAAAAGTATTGGGACACTTAGGACTACCCCTGGACAAAAGTATTGGGACACCTACACTGGACAAAAGTATTGGGACACTTAGGACTACAACTTGACAAAAGTATTGAGACACTTGGGACTAAAACTGGACAAAAGTATTGGAACACTTGGGACTACCACTTGACAAAAGTATTGGGACACTTACACTGGACAAAAGTATTGGGACACTTAGGACTAAAACTGGACTTAAGTTTTGGGACACTTACGACCAGAAATTGACTAAAATATTGGGACACTTAGGACTACAACTTGACATACGTATTGGGCCACTTGGGACTAAAAATGGACAAAAGTATTGGGACACTTAGCACTACAACTTGACAAAAGTATTGGGCCACTTGGGACTAAAACTTGACAAAAGTATTGGGACACTTGACTACAACTTGACATAAGTATTGGGACACTTACCACTGGACAAAAGTATTGGGTTTTGATTTTATGAGCCTTCAAAGAGCCGCTGCGCTGATGCTGCTGTTTTTTCGAGAAGGCTGCTTAAAAGCATGAAGCACCAGCGTGCACACACAATGCAGACAAGGTAGGTACACTAAACAAAAGTATTGGGACAATTCGGACTAAAAGTAGACAAAAGTATTGGGACACTTACGACGAAAACTGAACAAAAGTATTGGGACACTTACACTGGAAAAAAAATATTGGGACACTTAGGAATACCACTGAACAAAAGTATTGGGACACTTAGGACGAAAACTGGACAAAAGTATTGGGACACTTATGGCTACCACTGAACACTTACACTGTACAAAAGTATTGGGACACTTAGGACTACAACTTGACAAAAGTATTGGGACACTTAGGACTACCACTGTACAAAAGTATTGGGACACTTACACTGCATAAAAGTATTGGGATACTTACGCCTAAACTTGACAAAAGTATTGGGACACTTAGGACTACCTCTGGACAAAAGTATTGGGACACCTACACTGGACAAAAGTATTGGGACACTTAGGACTAAAACTGGACAAAAGTATTGGGACACTTGGGACTACCACTTGACAAAAGTATTGGGACACTTACACTGGACAAAAGTATTGGGACACTTAGGACTAAAACTGGACTTAAGTTTTGGGACACTTACGACCAGAAATTGACTAAAATATTGGGACACTTAGGACTACAACTTGACATACGTATTGGGCCACTTGGGACTAAAAATGGACAAAAGTATTGGGACACTTAGCACTACAACTTGACAAAAGTATTGGGACACTTACACTGTACAAAAGTATTGGGACACTTAGGACTACAACTTGACAAAAGTATTGGGACACTTAGGACTACCTCTGGACAAAAGTATTGGGACACCTACACTGGACAAAAGTATTGGGACACTTAGGACTACAACTTGGCAAAAGTATTGAGACACTTGGGACTAAAACTGGACAAAAGTATTGGGACACTTAGGACTACCACTTGACAAAAGTATTGGGACACTTACACTGGACAAAAGTATTGGGACACTTAGGACTAAAACTGGACTTAAGTTTTGGGACACTTACGACCAGAAATTGACTAAAATATTGGGACACTTAGGACTACAACTTGACATACGTATTGGGCCACTTGGGACTAAAAATGGACATAAGTATTGGGACACTTAGCACTACAACTTGACAAAAGTATTGGGCCACTTGGGACTAAAACTTGACAAAAGTATTGGGACACTTGACTACAACTTGACATAAGTATTGGGACACTTTGGATTACCACTGGACAAAAGTATTGGGACACTTACACTGGACAAAAGTATTGGGACACTTGGGACTAAAACTTGACACAAGTATTGGGACACTTAGGACTAGCACCTGCCAAATACGCCGGCCCGACCAATGCTGCTTGCAGCTTTATTTTAAATTGCCTTTCAAATGTCTATTCTTGCTGTTGGCTTTTATCAAATACATTTCCCCCAAAAAATGCGACTTATGCTCCAGTGCGACTTATATATGTTTTCTTCCTTCTTTATTATGCATTTTCGGCCGGTGCGATTTATACTCCGGAGTAGGGCTGCAGCTAACGATTATTTTTCTATCGATTAATCTATAGATTATTTTTTTCGATTAATCGGTTAATCTATAGATTATTTTTTTTCGATTAATCTATAGATTATTTTTCCTTTTACCGATTATTTTTTTTATTTAAAATGAAGAGGAAAAAATAAATGTAGGCCAGTTTTTTCAAAAGGCATGGCTTTTATTTACAAAAAAAAAAGTATGGCCACTCAGTCAACATTGACAACAACATGACAAAATATTCTGTAACAATGTAAACATTTAAAACTTTTAACATTTAACAAAATTAAAAGTAGCTTATTTGCTTTTTAATGTGCAAATATAAAAGTAAACATCCAGTGCAAATCTTAATATTCTGGAATAGTATAAGCATTTAAAAAGTAAAAGTATTGCTTATTTTGCTTTAAAATGTGCAAAAATAAAGATAAACATCCAATACAAAAAAGTGCAAAACGGAAATATTCTGTAACAAGTGTAATCATTTCAACAAAAGTAAAAGTATTGCTTATTTGCTAAAATGTGCAAAAATAAAGCTAAACATCCAATACAAAAAAGTGTACAGTGTAAACATTTCAACAAAAGTAAAAGTATTGCTTATTTTGCTTAATAACACAACAATGATAGTATGATTAAAGTGAAAGTTAATTGTTGGTTTGTACATAGTATATGTAACTGTTAATGTTGTAAAAGGTATTTGCACAACTAATTAACGTTAGCGTTTGTGACACGTCTTGTGCCGTGGGGTTCTTTCAGGACCGACAGACTGAACGCCAGACGGCTTTGCCAGGTTTACAATCTTTTAATTTTACACAAAGTCTTTTCTCTTCCAACTGCGCGGATCGCGCACCTGGGCACGATTGCGGCGTCGCTCCCGGCGCGCCCCGCCTCGCCGCTCGCTCGCCGCCGCCGCCTCTCCACAGCGTTAAAGAGGAGCGCGTCTTTGTAAACACTGAACAGGCACGCCAAACGCGCCTCTCAGAGCAAACGGTGCTTTAGTTTATGAATTTACAACGCAGATACAAATGACACATTCATGTTTTTGTGTAATAATGACAACGTATACGCACGCGGACGATTTACTTGGTGATGGTGATGGCAAGAACGCTGTCGGGGGTTTTCTTTTCAAATGTTCGTTCATAGCCGTTGTGCTGCTATGATAGGCCATTTCCGCTCGACACAGTGTGCATACAACAACATTATTAGGCCGTTTATTGAAATACTCCCACACTTTTGACGACTTTTGGCGTGCTTTTTTCCCCTCGCTCGCATCGTCTGCTTTGCGCTCCGCCATGACAGTAGTGTGACGTAAATATGCGACGCGCCGACGCACAAAAACGGCGTCGGCGTATTTACGTAACCGATGACGTCGACTATGTCGACGCGTCGTTTCAGCCTTACTCCGGAGCAACTTTTACTCCGAAAAATACGGTACACATTTAGCTGTACGGTATGTGTGTTTGGCTCACTTTGTTTCAGGAACAACTAATACCAAAAGTCAAAACGTCTTAATAAAATTCTAAAAAAGTTATGACAGACCACCTCAAAAAACGGAATGGAATTTTACAGTTTTTAACTGAATGGGACACCCAAAATGTACATGAAAATAAAGAAAGTGAGATTTACAATATTATCTACGAGCAATAAAACACTGAAAATTAACAACATATTTTACAATCAAGCAAAAATGTAACAAACAGCAAAATATGAATGCAAAGGGTAATAATACACATTACAGTATGATACATTATCACTTTTATGCAGAAATTTGTTGTAAAAATCTGCTTCCACATCTATTTCTGACACACGTTACGGGCTGGCTGCTCTGAAAACAAGCCCCGCCCACTCTGCTTAGTCCTGGTCTGATTACCGTAATAACTCCTATAACACTCAAAAGTGCAGATTTCAACCATTGAAATAATTTCTACAGTTCAAGACTTATGGTCATTTAAAAACAGATCGCTATGGTTTTCATGTTAAAAGTCTAAAAAAATTATGTAGACCGTCCGGCGGGCCGCATTGAAAATCTTAATGGGCCGCGTGTGGCCCCCGGGCCCTATTTTGCCCAAGTCTGGCGTAGACAGAAAAGGGAGAACGGACACATTTTGGTGTAAAAAGTCAAGATAAAGGTGAAGTTATAACACTGAAACACCCTCAGGAAGAGCTGCTTTAAGACATGGCTAATGTTTTAGCTACTTCTAAATCACTAATCCTGGCCTCCGTGGCGACAAATAAAGTACGTTTCTTACAAGTAACATTATCACCGCAGGACGAGGAGTAGCTAAACATGCTTCACTACACACCGTAGCTCACCGGCGTCACAATCAGGCCCGGCCCTAACCAATCTGGCGCCCTAGGCAAAATTTTAGGTGGCGCCCCCCCCCACATCGGCAGTGAAGTGTATATACTCACAAGAAACCGAATAGCTTTGTCTTTGACCTTTTTTTTACTTAAAGAAAGCAAATTAACAATCAGAATAGTTAACAAGATAAAAAAAAATATGAATAAATAAATGAATGCAAAAAATAAAAAATGAATATATGAAATACAATATTTTTTACATACATATTGCTTAATTAACATTAATGATGTGCACTTTAACAACTAGGCTTACAACTATACCTAATATATAAAGGGGTGGAAAAGTGACTATTACCTGCAGGGCAATTAGCTAACCAGAAGGCAATAACAATGTAAACAAAAAACACCTGCTTAAAAGATATAATACAAATGTCCCTGAGGAATGTAACCCGACGTTAAAACAGAACTAGCTATTTATTGATTAGCAATTGCCGAATCATGTAACATTAGCTTAATGCTAAAAAGCCAGGTTACTATCACATTCTGTAACAGACAAATCATTTCATGTAGGCTAACGTTACCTACCTGCTACCTCTGTCTTTTTCTCGTTTCTCCTCCTCTTCTTTTCTCTTTTTTCTTCCCTGGGCACCTGACAGTTTTGGCCGTTTTGACATCTTGTGTTGATTTTTTGATGTGGTGACGTCCAAAAAGAGTCATGATACGGGAAGGGAGGGGCGCACCGTGCTGGGTAATGTTGTAACAAATAATATTTCTATTATGTAGGCTTTACTTTGCATTTTAATTAACGTGGGATTATTTTTTGTATTTAGAAATAATAGTACCAACTTTTTTTTTTTTTCTCCAACATTTGTGGCACTGGCGTGGCGCCCCCTGATGGACGGCGCCCTTAACATTTGCCTATACGGCCTATGCCACGGGCCGGCCCTGGTCACAATCGTTGCGTCGGACCAGTTCTTCCTCCCAGGGAATCTAAGTTACTGGTCAATCCCAAGTTCTTTCGATGACGTATATGCTGAGTAAGAAGGACCTTCAAGACAGAATTGGAATATTTTCAAGTTTATACCAAAGCTTTGGGAGATGAACTTAATCAATACATTCGTATCGGCTGCTCTAGTTGATCTGGCATTCCAAGGGAAAATCTCCCCCCCTCTCAACACTGATAAGAAGAGAGACGTGGGGGTTGTCTTCACATTCCGATGGTTTACGACACTAACCAGGCATCTGAAATGTCTAAAGAAACTGGTAGAATATCCAAAGGAAAAGTACTAGCTCCTCAAACATGGCTATGAATAGGGAAATGACTCTTATGCGTATATGCATCCTCCACACAATGTAAACAAACGCCATGGGTGGATCTACACCTGACATCCACTGTAATGATACCAAGTACATCGAGTCACACAATCTTTTTTCCTTTAAAAAAATGTATATTATGTTTATAAACTCGGGGAATACGTCCCTGGACACATGAGGACTTTGAATATGACCAAGGTATGATCCTGTAACTACTTGGTATCGGATCCATACCTAAATGTGTGGTATCATCCAACACTAATGTCAAGTATCAAAGAAGAGAAGAATAAGTGATTATTACATTTGAACAGAAGTGTAGATAGAACATGTTAAAACAGAAAATAAGCAGATATTAACAGTAAATGAACAAGTAGATGAATAATCCATTTTATACAGTTTGTCCCTCATAAAGTGTACAAAATAATAGGTGTATAAATGACACAATATGTTACTGCATAGACTAATTAGGAGTCTTTGTTTACTTACTACTAAAAGACAAGTTGTCTAGTATTTTATTTAAGGACTAAATGACAATAATAAACATATGTTTCATGTACTATAACATTGTTTTGTTACAATAATGACATTTTTGTGGTCCCCTTGATTTAGAAAAGTAGCAAAATACATGTTAGTACCGGTACCAAAATATTGGTATGGAGACAACCCGAGTTAGTGTACACAACTGGTAAAATGATGAAGTGCATCAACATTATTTTACGACCTGTGATCTCATTTGATCCTACTCACTTGTAAAACTTTGTCACTTCCAGTCACGAGATGATATTTGACTGTAAAACTGTTTGTGGACTTTGGACTGGAAGGAGATCTTGTGTCACGTGTGTCAGTTTGTTATAACTTGCTTTTTGCTTGCTCACTCTTGTGTAAGTCACTTGTGATGCCGCGCACCACTAATTCAGCGGCTTTGTCACAAGGACCTTCTTGTTTGTATAACCCTTGTCGTCGAGAGACCAGGAAGATACTTTTCTTTAGCCCAAGTATCCAAATCCATGATTTTTAGGTGTAATCATACAAAATTAGCTAAAAAGCTAGCATAAAATGTTAGCACGCAAATGTTAGCGAGGTAATCTAAAAGACGTTAGCATACTTTCAACGTGGCGCCGAGCATCAAAATCCATTTTTTTACATGTAGCTAAAAGGCTAGCATAAAGCGTTAGCATGCTAACGTGAACATGATGTAGGACAAATTAGTGTACTTCTAAGATAGTGTTAAGTAATAAAATACACAATTTTTTAGACAAAAACATACAAAATTTGCTCAAAAGCTAGCATAAAATGTTAGCATACTTCCCAGATGGCGCCAAGTATCAAAATACAACATTTTTTATTTAAATAAACATTTGCTAAACAGCTAGCAAAAAAAATAGCATGCTAAAGTTAGTATGATGACATAAGACAAGTTAGCATGCTTTTAAGATGCACCATTTTTAGTTGTAAGCATACAAAATTAACTAAAAGCTAGCATGAATTGTTAGCATGCTAATAAAAGTTGTTAGCATATTTCCATGATGGCGCCAAGTATAACAATCCATGATATTTAGGTGTAATCATACAAAATTAGCTAAAAAGCTAGCATAAAATGTTAGCGAGGTAATCTAAAAGACGTTAGCATACTTTCAACGTGGCGCCGAGCATCAAAATCCATTTTTTTACATTTAACGTACACATTTAGCTAAAAGGCTAGCATAAAGCGTTAGCATGCTAACGTGAACATGATGTAGGACAAATTAGTGTACTTCTAAGATAGTGTTAAGTAATAAAATACACCATTTTTTTAGACGTAAACATACAAAATTTGCTCAAAAGCTAGCATAAAATGTTAGCATACTTCCGAGATGGCGCCAAGTATCAAAATACAACATTTTTTATTTAAATAAACATTTGCTAAACATCTAGCAAAAAGAATAGCATGCTAAAGTTAGTATGATGACATAAGACAAGTTAGCATGCTTTTAAGATGCACCATTTTTAGTTGTAAGCATACAAAATCAACTAAAAGCTAGCATGAATTGTTAGCATGCTAATAAAAGTTGCTAGCATATTTCCATGATGGCGCCAAGTATCACAATTCATGATTTTTAGGTTTAAACATACAAAATTAGCTAAAAAGCTAGCATAAAATGTTAGCGAGGTAATCTAAAAGACGTTAGCATACTTTCAACATGGTGCCGAGCATCAAAATCCATTTTTTTACATTTCATTTAACGTACACATTTAGCTAAAAGGCTAGCATAAAGCGTTAGCATGCTAACGTGAACATGATGTAGGACAAATTAGTGTACTTCTAAGATAGTGTTAAGTAATAAAATACACCATTTTTTAGACGTAAACATGCAACATTTGCTCAAAAGCTAGCATAAAATGTTAGCATACTTCCAAGATGGCGCCAAGTATCAAAATACAACATTTTTCATTTAAATAAACATTTGCTAAACAGCTAGCAAAAAAAATAGCATGCTAAAGTTAGTATGATGACATAAGACACGTTAGCATGCTTTTAAGATGCACCATTTTTAGTTGTAAGCATACAAAATTAACTAAAAGCTAGCATGAATTGTTAGCATGCTAATAAAAGTTGTTAGCATATTTCCATGATGGCGCCAAGTATCACAATCCATGATTTTCAGGTGTAATCATACAAAATTAGCTAAAAAGCTAGCATAAAATGTTAGCACGCAAATGTTAGCGAGGTAATCTAAAAGACGCTAGCATACTTTCAACGTGGCGCCGAGCATCAAAATCCATTTTTTTACATTTAACGTACACATTTAGCTAAAAGGCTAGCATAAAGCGTTAGCATGCTAACGTGAACATGATGTAGGACAAATTAGTGTACTTCTAAGATAGTGTTAAGTAATAAAATACACCATTTTTTAGACGTAAACATGCAAAATTTGCTCAAAAGCTAGCATAAAATGTTAGCATACTTCCGAGATGGCGCCAAGTATCAAAATACAAAACTTTTTATTTAAATAAACAACATTTGTTAAACAGATAGCATGCTAAAGTTAGTATGATGACATAAAACAAGTTAGCATGCTTTTAAGATGCACCATTTTTAGTTGTAAGCATACAAAATCAACTAAAAGCTAGCATGAATTGTTAGCATGCTAATAAAAGTTGTTAGCATATTTCCATGATGGCGCCAAGTATCACAATCCATGATTTTCAGGTGTAATCATACAAAATTAACTAAAAAGCTAGCATAAAATGTTAGCACGCAAATGTCAACGAGGTAATCTAAAAGACGTTAGCATACTTTCAACATGGCGCCGAGCATCAAAATCCATTTTTTTTACATTTAACGTACACATTTAGCTAAAAGGCTAGCATAAAGCGTTAGCATGCTAACGTGAACATGATGTAGGACAAATTAGTGTACTTCTAAGATAGTGTTAAGTAATAAAATACACCATTTTTTAGACGTAAACATGCAAAATTTGCTCAAAAGCTAGCATAAAATGTTAGCATACTTCCGAGATGGCGCCAAGTATCAAAATACAAAACTTTTTATTTAAATAAACAACATTTGCTAAACAGCTAGCATGCTAAAGTTAGTATGATGACATAAGACAAGTTAGCATGCTTTTAAGATGCACCATTTTTAGTTGTAAGCATACAAAATCAACTAAAAGCTAGCATGAATTGTTAGCATGCTAATAAAAGTTGTTAGCATATTTCCATGATGGCGCCAAGTATCACAATTCATGATTTTTAGGTTTAAACATACAAAGTTAGTTAAAGAGCGAGCATAAAACGTTAGCATACTTTTCAGATGGCGCCAAGTGTCCAGGGAGACCCAAGTCCTGGACCCTAACGGCGGGCTCTGGTGCAAACATGGCCATGGCCAAAAGGCGGTGCTGAGGCAGGTCCAAAAGTTGCCAGAAGGGCCAGGCCAGGGCCCAGATCAGGGCCCAGGCCAGGGCCCAGGCCAGTGCCCAGGCCAGGGCCCAGACCAGGGCCCAGGCCAGGGCCCAGGCCAGTGCCCAGGCCAGGGCCCAGGCCAGGGCCCAGGCCAGTGCCCAGGCCAGTGCCCAGGCCAGGGCCCAGGCCAGGGCCCAGACCAGTGCCCAGGCCAGTGCCCAGACCAGTGCCCAGGCCAGGGCCCAGGCCAGTGCCCAGGCCAGTGCCCAGGCCAGTGCCCAGGCCAGTGCCCAGGCCAAGGCCCAGGCCAGTGCCCAGACCAGGGCCCAGGCCAGGGCCCAGGTCAGTGCCCAGGCCAGGGCCCAGGCCAGTGCCCAGGCCAGGGCCCAGGCCAGTGCCCAGGCCAGGGCCCAGGCCAGTGCCCAGGCCAGTGCCCAGGCCAGGGCCCAGGCCAGGGCCCAGGCGTGGGCATAAAAGAGGTGAAAGATGCAGAAGACACATCCACTGAAGTGTGACGGTGGTCTGTGTTGCACTCCTAGGTGGTCCAGCGAGCGTGTGAACCATGTCCCAGGACAAGAGTGGCTACCCTGCCATGGGGGAGACTCATCCCATCCACAGCAACGTGTACGGACCCCCGCAGCCGGGCTTCGGCATGCCCCCGCCCAACTACAGCCAGGGCCCCGGAGGACCGTACCCGCCGGCAGCCGGCTACGGGCAGCCGGGGTTCCCCCAGGCGGGCTTTGGTCCCCCCGGCCCCTATCCTCAGATGCCTTACCCCCAGATGCCCTACCCGCAGGGGCCCTACCCGCAGGGGCCGTACCAAGGACCCGGGCAGCCAGGCTTTCCCGGAGACCCCTCTGGTGAGCGGCAAGATGGACGACACCTCCGTTGCACCCTCTAAATACTCCTGTTGTCCTCAGCACCTGGTGGCAGCCCCGGTTACCACGGCGACGTGCCTCCAACCTACTACGACAACGAGGACTTCACCAACTCCGGCTTCGAGGACAAGAGCATCCGACAGGCCTTCATCCGCAAAGTCAGTTAGCGAAGGAGCCGAGACGCCAGGGAAGCTCCTCCTCACCCTCTTGTTGCCCGGCAGGTGTTCCTGGTCCTGACCGTGCAGCTGATGGTCACCTTCTCCTTCGTGGCCATCTTCACCTTCGTGGACGAGGCCAAGGTCTTTGTGCGCAGGAACCCCTGGACCTACTACATCTCCTACGTGGTCTTCCTGGTGGCGCTCATCGTGCTCAGCTGCTGCGGGGACTTCCGCCGCAAGCACCCCTGGAACCTGGTGGCACTGGTATGACCAAAAAACCCGGGTCAGTCCAGCAGGACCTAGACTCTTCTCTTCTGCTCTTCCACAGTCCATCCTGACCCTGAGCCTGTCCTACATGGTGGGCATGATCGCCAGCTTCTACGACACGGACACCGTCATCATGGCCGTGGGCATCACCGCCGTGGTCTGCTTCACCGTGGTCCTCTTCTCGCTCCAGGTCTGACCCAGCACTTCACGACACTGTTTGTGTGGGAATGAATAACTCGCTTGTTGCATTGTCCAAGGTGAGTGGATGTCGAAATGCTTCCAATCGCTCCAGAAATGTGGCGTATGGAGACGTTTTTATACTGATCGTTCATTTTCAATGGGCCGAAATTCCTGGTAATTCCTGGTAATCAGGGAATATTCAGAAGTGGGAAACGTGCTGGCTTGAATGTCCAGGGTGAGTGGAGTGTGTGGATGTTGGAAGGCTTCTAATAGAAATGTGGCATATGCAGTAGATTGTATAATACACATTCATTCACTGTCAATGGGGAGAACATTCCTGGAAAATCAGGAATTTTGGGAAAGGGAAAAACATGTTTTGCGTATATGGGAAGAGTAGGGTTGAAAGGTTGGAAAGGAGGGCTCATATTTTAGGGCACCGAGGCAAACATTAGCTCATTTGCATTATTGGCTCTGGTGTCTTTCAGCTTCTTCTTCACAATACCCCACAGATTCTCTATGGGGTTCAGGTCAGGGGAGTTGGCAGGCCAATGGAGTACAGTAATGCCATGGTCGGTACACCAGTTACTGGTGGTTTTGGCACTGTGGGCAGGTGCCAGATCATGCTGGAAAATGATCTATATACTTGGTCTGAGGAAATATTCTAATTTTTTGAGATAGGATTTTTGAGTTTTCTTAAGCTGTATGCCATAATCAGCAATATATATATATGTATATATATATGTATGTATGTATGTATGTGTGGGGAAAAAATCACAAGACTACTTCATCTCTACAGGCCTGTTTCATGAGGGGTTCCCTCAATCATCAGGAGATTTTAATAGAAGCATTCACATACCATGGTTTATATAGGGCACAGAGCGGGTAGGTACAGGCAGGCGTAGGGGCGTGGTGATTGGCTCATGTGTTACCTAGGAGGTGTTTCCGTCTGTGACGGCATGCTGATACAATTTCGCTGCGCTTGTTGAGGGATGACAGGTCTGGACGGTAAATAATAAACAGTTTCTCTTTCAAGCATAGGTTGCATCTTTTATTACCACTATTGTAAGGTGTGCTGGATGCAAGAATTTGCCATGTTATTGAATATTCAACATTATTGTCTTTGAGGTCCCAAATGTGTTTGCTGAGTTCTGTGGTATTCAATAATGTTGAATATTCAATAACATGGCAAATTCTTGCATCCAGCACACCTTACAATAGTGGTAATAAAAGATGCAACCTGTGCTTGAAAGAGAAACTGTTTATTATTTACCGTCCAGACCTGTCATCCCTCAACAAGCGCAGCGAAATTGTATCAGCATGCCGTCACAGACGGAAACACCTCCTAGGTAACACATGAGCCAATCACCACGCCCCTACGCCAGCCTGTACCCACCCACTCTGTGCCCTATATAAACCATGGTATGCGAATGCTTCTATTAAAATCTCCTGATGATTGAGGGAACCCCTCATGAAACAGGCCTGTAGAGATGATTTTTTTCCCCACACATACATATATTGCGCTCTACCACGGTATCGAGCACTATTTTTTGGATAATCTTATTAAGACATATATATATATATATATATATATATATATATATATATATATATATATATATATACATATATATATATATATATATATATATATATATATATATATATTCATATCAATTTATTATTATTAAATGTGTGAATGTCCAAACATTCACACATTTAATTATAATAAATTGATTATTTTTTGGTGTAAGATGTTATATACCGTATTTTCCGCACCATAAGGCGCCCTGGGTTATAAGCCGCGCCTTCAATGAACGGCATATTTCAAAACTTTGTCCACCTATAAGCCGCCCCGTGTTGTAAGCCGCATCTAACTGCGCTAAAGGAATGTCAAAAAAACAGTCAAATAGGTCAGTCAAACTTTAATAATATATTAAAACCAGCGTGATGTGGGCGCGCATGGAGTCGTATATCAACATGGACGGAGCTGCGTGAAAAAAGCCACCCGGCCTCTTCGCGTAAACTTAAACTTACCTTAACCACTCGCTCATCTTTTCTTCATCCATCCCTTCGAGTTAGCTTTTATGATGACGCCGGCCGGAAAGGTCTCTTTTGGCAAGGTCTTCCTTTTGAATATCACCATGGGTGGAAGTTTCTGGCCATTAGCATGGCAAGCTAGAACCACAGTGAAGGATGACTTCTCATTCCCTGTGGTGCGAATATTCACCGTACGTGCTCCCGTTGTATCCACAGTGCGGTTCACCGGAATATCAGTTGCTGTGAAATAGTAGTCCGTGTGCGGATGGAGAGATTGCGTCTTTTCATGAACCGGATCCCTGTCGCTTAGTAGGAGCCATTTTGTGGTCTTTACAGATGTAAACACACAAAGGAAATGATAATATCCGCGCGCTTTTTCTTCTTCTACGCGGGCGGGTGGTTGCTTACAGTAGAAGAAGAAGGGCTTCCTGTTTTATGGGGGCGGGTGCTTATTTTGGCGGTTGCTTGCGTAGAAGAAGAAGCGCTTCCTGTTCTACCGGGAAAAAAGATGGCGGCTGTTTACCGTAGTTGCGAGACCGAAACTTTATGAAAATGAATCTTAATATTAATCCATATATAAAGCGCACCGGGTTATAAGGCGCACTGTCAGCTTTTGAGAAAATGTGTGGTTTTTATGTGCGCCTTATAGTGCGGAAAATACGGTATGTGAATTCTTGGACATTCACATATATAATAATAATAATAATAATAATGAGTATATAATTTTTTTGGTGTAGAATGTTAAATGTGTGGACATTCACAAAATGATTGTAATGTAGCAGTTTTAGAAAAAAAACAATTTGTGCCCCCCTTGGCATGGCACTGCCAACCCCCCCCCGAGGGGTCGGCTAGAGGAGGAGTGACATGTCCTCCTGGAGCAAATATGACATCACTTCCTGTCACCTGATGGTGATAGTTGTCCTTGTTGTCCACAGAGCAAATATGACTTCACTTCCTGTCAAGGCGTGCTGTTCGTGTGCCTGATCGTGCTCCTGCTCTTCGGCATCCTGTGCATGTTCATCCGCCACAGGATCCTGCACATCGTCTACGCCTCCCTGGGAGCGCTCCTGTTCACCTGCGTGAGTTCCTCAAAACTACTGTGGGCGCCCTCTGGCCTTCTCGCTCACTCACTCACGCCGACGTTGTCTTCCTGTCTGCAGTTCCTGGCCGTGGACACGCAGCTGCTGCTGGGCAACAAGAAGTTGTCCCTCAGCCCCGAGGAGTACGTCTTTGCTGCCCTCAACCTCTACACGGACATCATCAACATCTTCCTCTACATCCTGGCCATTGTGGGCCGCTCCCGCGACTGATGCTGCTGCTGCTGCACGCCATCATGTGACCTTTCATCTTCCCTCTCACTTTAAAACCTTTACTAACACGGAACAGTTTGGCGTGAAGCGTAACTTTGTTTTGGCAGGCGAGGTAGACGCTTATACTGACAACTTGGCTTGCACATACAAGCTCCAAGTATTCCCCACATGCTTTTACTCATGCAATTATTTCATTCACTTAAAACAACTATTTCCTGCAAGTATAAAAAGAAAAAGAAATTTTCTTCAATTAAACAATCGATTTGTAAGTATAAGAACAATTTTCTTCAATTAAAAAAAAAAGATTCACAAATATAAAAAAATATTTTCTGCAAGTAAAAAAATAATGCGCAAGTATAACATTTTTTTTCTTCAATTTAAAAATTGTTCACAATTAGAAAAACAATTTCTTGCAAGTAAAAACAACTTTGCAAGTATAAAAACAATTTCGTCCAATTAAAAAAATTATTCGCAAGTATAAAAAAATGTTTCTGCAAATAAAAAAATATATTTGCAAGTATAAAAACAATTGTCCGAAAGTTTAAAAAAAAAAAAAAAAAAAAAAAAATTGCAAGTATAACAACAATTTTGTCCAATTAAAAAAAACTATTCACAAGTATAAAAACATTTTTTTTCCAATTAAAAAAACTATTCGCAAGTATAAAAACAATTTCGTCCAATTAAAAAAAACGATTCGCAAGTGTAAAAACTATTTCTTGCAAGTAAATGCAACTTTGCAAGTATAAAAACAATTTTGTCCAATTAAAAAAATTATTCGCAAGTATAAAAACTGTTTTCTCCAAGTAAAAAAAATGATTGCCAAGTATAAAAAAATATTTCTGCAAATAAAAAAAATTATTTGCAAGTATAAAAACAATTGTCCGAAAGTTAAAAAAAAAAAAAAAAAAAAAATTGCAAGTATAACAACAATTTTGTCCAATTAAAAAAAACTATTCGCAAGTATAAAAACATTTTTTTTTCAATTAAAAAAACTATTCGCAAGTATAAAAACAATTTCGTCCAATTAAAAAAAACGATTCGCAAGTATAAAAACTATTTCTTGCAAGTAAATGCAACTTTGCAAGTATAAAAACAATTTTGTCCAATTAAAAAAATGATTCGCAAGTATAAAAACTGTTTTCTCTAAGTAAAAGAAATGATTGGCAAGTATAACAAATGTTTCTGCAAGTAAAAAAAAAACAGTTCGCAGGTATAAAAATCATTTTTTGCAAGTTGAAAAACTTTGCAGGTATAAAAACTATTTTCTCCAATTTAAAAAATGATTTTCAAGTATAAAAACTGTTTTCTCCAAGTAAAAAAAAATGATTGGCAAATATTTAAAAAAATTATTTCCAAATATAAAAACAATTGGCCGTAAGTTTAAATAAACCAACAATTCGCAAGTATAAAAACAATTTTGTCCAATTAAAAAAACTTTGCAAGTATAAAAACTATTTCCTCTAAGTAAAAAAAAAAAGATTTGCATGTATAAAATTTTTTTCTGCAAGTAAAAACAACTTTGCAAGTATAAAAACAATTTTGTCCAATTAAAAAAATTATTCGCAAGTATAAAAACTGTTTTCTCTAAGTAAAATAAATGATTGGCAAGTATAACAAATGTTTCTGCAAGTAAAAAAAAAACAGTTCGCAGGTATAAAAATCATTTTTTGCAAGTAGAAAAACTTTGCAGGTATAAAAACTATTTTCTCCAATTTAAAAAATGATTCGCAAGTATAAAAACTGTTTTCTCCAAGTAAAAAAAATGATTGGCAAATATTAAAAAAATGTATTTCCAAATATAAAAACAATTGGCCGAAAGTTTAAATAAACCAACAATTTGCAAGTATAAAAACAATTTTGTCCAATTAAAAAAACATTGCAAGTATAAAAACTATTTTCTCTAAGTAAAAAAAAAAAAGATTTGCATGTATAAAAAATGTTTCTGCAAGTAAAAAAACAGTTTGCAGGTATAAAAAACATTTTTTGCAAGTAAAAACAACTTTGCAGGTATAAAAACTATTTTCTCCAATTTAAAAAATGATTCGCAAGTATAAAAACGGTTTTCTCCAAGTAAAAAAAATTATTGGCAAGTATAAAAAAATGTTTCTGCAAATAAAAAAAATTATTTGCAAGTATAAAAACAATTGTCCGAAACTTAAAAAAAATTAAAAAATTTGCAAGTATGACAACAATTTGTCCATTTAAAAAAAACTATTCGCAAGTTTAAAAACATTTTTTTTCCAATTAAAAAAACTATTCGCAAGTATAAAAACTATTTCTTGCAAGTAAATACAACTTTGCAAGTATAAAAACTATTTTGTCCAATGAAAAAAATTATTCGCAAGTACAAAAACTGTTTTCTCTAAGTAAAAACAATTATTGGCAAGTATAAAAACATGTTTCTGCAAATAAAAAAAATTATTGGCAAGTATAAAAACATGTTTCTGCAAATAAAAAATTTTATTTGCAAGTATAAAAACAATTGTCCGAAAGTCAAAAAAAAAAAAAAAAATTCGCAAGTTTAAAAAAAATGTTGTCCAATTAATAAAAAAAACTAAACTATTCGCAAGTATAAAAACAATTTTGTCCAATTAAAAAAAAATATTGGCAAGTATAAAAAAATCATCCGAAAGTAATAGAACAATTGTCCGAAAGTTTGAAAATAAAAAAAACAGTTTGCAAGTAAAAAAACTATTCGCAAGTATAAAAACTATTGTCCAAAAGTAAAAGAAAACTATTCGCAAGTATATAAACAATTTTGTCCAATTAAGAAAACTATTTGCAAGTATAAAAACATTTTTTCTCCAATTAAAAAAACTTTTCGCAAGTATAAAAACAATTTCGTCCAATTATTTGCAAGTATAAAAACTATTTTTTGCAAGTAAATACAACTTTGCAAGTATAAAAACTATTTTGTCCAATGAAAAAAATTATTCACAAGTACAAAAACTGTTTTCTCTAAGTAAAAACAATTATTGGCAAGTATAAAAACATTTTTCTGCAAATAAAAAAAATGATTTGCAAGTATAAAAACAATTGTCCGAAAGTAAAAAAAAAATAAAAAATTCGCAAGTTTAAAAAAAATGTTGTCCAATTAATAAAAAAAACTAAACTATTCGCAAGTATAAAAACAATTTTGTCCAATTTAAAAAAAAATATTGGCAAGTATAAAAAAATCATCCGAAAGTAATAGAAAAATTGTCCGAAAGTTTGAAAATAAAAAAAAACAGTTTGCAAGTAAAAAAACTATTCGCAAGTATAAAAACTATTGTCCAAAAGTAAAAGAAAACTATTCGCAAGTATAAAAACTATTGTCCAAAAGTAAAAGAAAACTATTCGCAAGTATAAAAACTATTGTCCAAAAGTAAAATAAAACTATTCGCAAGTATATAAACAATTTCATCCAATTAAAAAAAACTATTCGTGTAAAAACTATTTCTTGCAAGTAAATACAACTTTGCAAGTATAAAAACTATTTTGTCCAATGAAAAAAATTATTCGCAAGTATAAAAACTGTAACAAACAAGTAAAAACAATTATTGGCAAGTATAAAAACATGTTTCTGCAAATAAAAAAAATGATTTGCAAGTATAAAAACAATTGTCCGAAAGTAAAAAAAAATAAAAAAATTTGCAAGTATGACAACAATTTGTCCATTTAAAAAAAACTATTCGCAAGTTTAAAAACATTTTTTTTCCAATTAAAAAAACTATTCGCAAGTATAAAAACTATTTCTTGCAAGTAAATACAACTTTGCAAGTATAAAAACTATTTTGTCCAATGAAAAAAATTATTCACAAGTACAAAAACTGTTTTCTCTAAGTAAAAACAATTATTGGCAAGTATAAAAACATGTTTCTGCAAATAAAAAAAATTATTGGCAAGTATAAAAACATGTTTCTGCAAATAAAAAAAATTATTGGCAAGTATAAAAACAATTGTCCGAAAGTAAAAAAAAAATAAAAAATTCGCAAGTTTAAAAAAAATGTTGTCCAATTAATTAAAAAAAACTAAACTATTCGCAAGTATAAAAACAATTTTGTCCAATTAAAAAAAAATATTGGCAAGTACAAAAAAATCATCCGAAAGTAATAGAACAATTGTCCGAAAGTTTGAAAATAAAAAAAACAGTTTGCAAGTAAAAAAACTATTCGCAAGTATAAAAACTATTGTCCAAAAGTAAAAGAAAACTATTCGCAAGTATATAAACAATTTTGTCCAATTAAAAAAAACTATTGGCAAGTATAAAAAAATTATCCGAAAGTATTAAAAACAATTGTCCGATACAGTTTGCAAGTATAAAAAACAATTTTCTGCAAGTAAAAAAACAAGTTGCAAGTATAAAAACTATTGTCCAAAAGTAAAAGAAAACTATTCGCAAGTATAAAAACTATTGTCCAAAAGTAAAAGAAAACTGTTCGCAAGTACAAAAACTATTGTCCAAAAGTAAAAGAAAACTATTCGCAAGTATATAAACAATTTTGTCCAATTAAAAAAAACTACTGGCAAGTATAAAAAAATTATCCGAAAGTATTAAAAACAATTGTCTGATATAGTTTGCAAGTATAAAAAAAAAATTTCTGCAAGTAAAAAAACAAATTGCAAGTATAAAAACTATTGTCCAAAAGTAAAAGAAAACTATTCGGAAGTATAGTGTTAACTTATAGGTTGAGCTTGTTTACTTTCTCCTTTGTCGCCATTTCACTGCCCATTATGCTGCTGCTTCTTTGCAGCGCCCCCCTGTGGCTGTAGAGTGTAATTACAGGTGCTTTGGAATATTACTGCCAAAAGTTTGAACTTTTTTTACTTGCAGAAAATTGTTGGGTTTTTTTCGCTTGCGAATCATTTTTTAAAATGAGTAAAAACGTACTTACTTGCGAATGGTTGGGCGCCAGTAAAACACTGTGGTCATTTCACTCCGTGCATCTGTCCCTCGCCAGCCCACTAACTGCATGGTAACCGTGGAAACGGCACTAATGATGATTCTCCTCGCCCGTCAAGTGAGGAATAAGTTGTAAATATTAGGTGTACCACTATATTCTAAATGGAATGGCCGTGTTGACACGTAGGACATACCCAGGCTTCATTCCTTTTTTTTACCCCCTGTTGTTTTTCTTGCTTGGTCCTTGGCGTGAAGTGAACGCTTCTGTACTGTGTTTCCTTCCTTCACCTTTCAGTGAGTTATTATTGAAGTATTGGGAAAAAGCCGCTCCCCATTTTGAAGTTTTAATGAAGTAGCCGGACGCTGGAATCACATGCTGTGAAGAATTGGCATGCTAACTTATTTATTTAATCCGTCTTAACGGCTGCTGTAGCATCATTTTAACAAGTAGAACAAACTACTCTGGTTTCATTTGAGTTTGAGCCTGCTGTGGCCATGTCACTTTGTTACGGGCAGCGGAAGGTGTGTACATAGAAGAAGTGCAACGTGCTTTGGTGTGTATAGACCAGGTGCTTTTGGACTGTGTCGGTCTGTTTGGCTTTGTACATATTCCTGTAGAGTGGAAATGCATTCCTCACTGCTCTTGGCTTCACATAAAAACGTACCATGTGGAAAAAGTGTCCTAATTTACTGCTGGGGAAGTCACAAAAACTTTGTATGTTAGGAAAAATACTTGATGCAAATTAATATTGCGCTCCACCTACGTCACGAATCCATCATTATGGCTTTCCAGAGCCAGCGACTTCATTTTATTTGTATTTTTTTTGTCGAGGAGCTTTTATTAAATATTTTTAATTTTTATAAACCTTAATTTATAATATTCAACATGACTTCATCAGTCAATTATAGCCACCTACGTGACGTCACCAGTCCGCCATTATGGCTCTCGAGAGCCAGCGACTTCATTTTATTTCTTTTTGTTGTTGTTGTTAAGCTTTTATTAAATCTATTTTCTTTTTATAAACCTTAATTTATAATATTCAACATGACTTCATCAGTCAATTATAGCCAACTACGTGACTTCATTTGATTTTTATTTTTTTATTTTTTTGTTGAGGAGCTTTTATTAAAACTTTATTTTTATAAACCTTAATTTATAATATTCAACATGACTTCATCAGTCAATTATAGCCACCTACGTGACTTCATTTGATTTTTATTTTTTTATTTTTTTGTCGAGGAGCTTTTATTAAATCTTTATTTTTATAAACGTTAATTTCTAATATTCAACATGACTTCATCAGTCAATTATAGCCACCTACGTGACGTCACCAGTCCACCATTATGGCTCTCGAGAGCCAGCGACTTCATTTTATTTTATTTTATTATGTTTTTGTTGAGGAGCTTTTATTAAGTATTTTTTATTTTTATGAACCTTAATTTCTAATATTCAACATGACTTCATCAGTCAATTATAGCCACCTACGTGACGTCACCAGTCCGCCATTATGGCTCTCGAGAGCCAGTGACTTCATTTTATTTATTTATTTGTTGTTGTTGAGCTTTTACTAAATCTATTTTCTTTTTATAAACCTTAATTTATAATATTCAACATGACTTCATCAGTCAATTATAGCCAACTACGTGACTTCATTTTATTTTTATTTTTATTTTTTTGTCGAGGAGCTTTTATTAAATCTTTATTTTTATGAACCTTAATTTCTAATATTCAACATGACTTCATCAGTCAATTATAGCCACCTACGTGACGTCACCAGTCCACCATTATGGCTCTCGAGAGCCAATGACTTCATTTTATTTGTTTTTTCTTTTTTTTTTTGTCGAGGAGCTTTTATTAAATATGTTTTATTTTTATAAACATTAATTTATAATATTCAACATGACTTCATCAGTCAATTATAGCCAACTACGTGACTTCATTTTATTTTTGTTTTTTATTTTTTTGTCGAGGAGCTTTTATTAAATCTTTATTTTTATGAACCTTAATTTATAATATTCAACATGACTTCATCAGTCAATTATAGCCACCTACGTGACGTCACCAGTCCACCATTATGGCTCTCGAGAGCCAACGACTTCATTTTATTTGTTTTTTCTTTTTTTTTTTGTCGAGGAGCTTTTATTAAATATGTTTTATTTTTATAAACATTAATTTATAATATTCAACATGACTTCATCAGTCAATTATAGCCAACTACGTGACTTCATTTTATTTTTGTTTTTTATTTTTTTGTCGAGGAGCTTTTATTAAATCTTTATTTTTATGAACCTTAATTTATAATAGTCAACATGACTTCATCAGTCAATTATAGCCACCTACGTGACGTCACCAGTCCGCCATTATGGCTCTCGAGAGCCAGCAACTTCATTTTATTTTTATTTTTTATTTTTTTGTCAAGCTTTTATTAAATCTTTATTTTTATGAACCTTAATTTCTAATATTCAACATGACTTCATCAGTCAATTATAGCCACCTACGTGACGTCACCAGTCCGCCATTATGGCTCTCGACAGCCAGCGACTTCCATTTTATTTCTTTTTTCTTTTTTTTTTGTCGTTGAGTTTTTATTAAATATTTTGTACTTTTATAAACGTTAATTTATAATAGTCAACATGACTTCATCAGTCAATTACAGCCAACTACGTGACGTCACCAGTCCGCCATTATGGCTCTCGAGAGCCATATTATTTTATTTATACATTATTTTTAATATATTTACATTTTTATTATTTTATCATATTGTATTATTTATTATTTTTATTTTAATTTTATTATTTACATATTTATTTTATTACATATATTTATACATTATTATTATTTTTATTTTTTTTGTCGAGGAGCTTTTATTAAATCTTTTGTACTTTTATTAACCTTAATTTATAATATTCAACATGACTTCATCAGTCAATTATAGCCACCTACGTGACGTCACCAGTCCGCCATTATGGCTCTCGAGAGCCAGCGACTTCATTTTATTTATTTATTTATTTTGTTTTTGTCGTTGAGCTTTTATTAAATCTTTTTTCTTTTTATAAACCTTAATTTATAATATTCAACATGACTTCATCAGTCAATTATAGCCACCTACGTGACGTCACCAGTCCGCCATTATGGCTCTCGAGAGCCAGCAACTTCATTTTATTTTTATTTTTTATTTTTTTGTCAAGCTTTTATTAAATCTTTATTTTTATGAACCTTAATTTCTAATATTCAACATGACTTCATCAGTCAATTATAGCCACCTACGTGACGTCACCAGTCCGCCATTATGGCTCTCGACAGCCAGCAACTTCCATTTTATTTATTTTTTCTTTTTTTTTTGTCGTTGAGTTTTTATTAAATCTTTTGTACTTTTATTAACCTTAATTTATAATATTCAACATGACTTCATCAGTCAATTATAGCCACCTACGTGACGTCACCAGTCCACCATTATGGCTCTCGAGAGCCATATTATTTTATTTATACATTATTTTTAATATATTTACATTTTTATTATTTTATCATATTGTATTATTTATTATTTTTATTTTTATTTTATTATTTACATATTTATTTTATTACATATATTTATTTATACATTATTATTATTATTTTTTTTTTTTGTCGAGGAGCTTTTATTAAATCTTTTGTACTTTTATTAACCTTAATTTATAATATTCAACATGACTTCATCAGTCAATTATAGCCACCTACGTGACGTCACCAGTCCGCCATTATGGCTCTCAAGAGCCAGTGACTTTTTTTTATTTTTATTTTTATTTTTATTTTTTTACAAACCTTTATTTATAAACTGCAACATTCACAAACAATCGAGACATAATAATAAAAATAAGTACAAAAAGAGAACCAGTGACTTCAGTCAATTATTGCCACCTACGTGACGTCACGAGTCCGCCATTTTGGCTCTCTGGAGCCAGTGACTTCAGTCAATTATAGCCACCTACGTGACGTCACTACGTGAGTCCGCCATTGTGGCTCCAAAGAAGCATTTGGCGCCGAATCCCGACGTCGTCAACTCAAACTATCTTGAATTTAGCTGAAAAGACCCTTCGTTGTGTCGGCAAACACTAATAACCTTTGCAACAAAATGAGCGATTCTGAAGGTGAGTCGACGACGTGCACATTTATTATATTGGTCGAATTAAAAAAAAAAAAATACTACTAGCATAGTTAGCAGATGAGCTGTTAGCATAGCTAGCAGGTTAGCTCATAAGGTGTTACAAGTAAAGTAGGTGAAAATAGCTAATATACGCTTTTGCTTCATGGAACTCTTATTGTGCTTTGTTATTGAAGTAGAACTGATCATTTGGACACATTTACTGCAATCCTGGCTGAGCTAAACCTATAAATATCAAAGTCTTTACAATAGTGTCACCCTTGACTCCACATAGACTAATAAATGTGCGTTAAAAAGTCCATAAGCGCCTTTTAAACACATTTCACCTTTTATTATTAATGGGTAATATTTATACTATTAATATTTAATTTATTGTCGCCTTTAACTTCGTGTTTTGTTTTTTTTGCACGAAGAAGTCCTTAAAGTATAAGAAATATTCTCTACTGCTCGCTAGTGTTACATATCTGAGTTATTGTGCAGAAATATGGGGAAATAACTACACATGTGCGCTACATTCGTTAACCGTGTTACAAAAAAATCAGTTAGAATAATACATAATGTTGGATATAGAGAACATACAAACCCTTTATTTATTTATTGAGTCAAAAATATTAAAGTTCAGTGATTTGGTAAAATTGCAAAGAGCTAAAATGATGTACAAAGCAAACTATAACCTGCTACCAATGAATGCATACCTGCCAACTACTCCGGTTTTACCGTAATTAGTACGGTTTTCATCAACCTATTACGGTTGCAGTGATAAAAAATACGGTTTTTCATTAATTCAATTTTTTTTTTTTTTTTAAATGCGCGAGGCTATTTATAGCACCGCTGCCAAGCACGAGGCACCAGTTGCCATTGTTTCCAAACGAGCGAACGATCATGGAATCAGCCGGAGAAAAATCGCAAACGAGTCTTAAACCGAAAAGAAAACTGCAGTCATTCCGTGAAGAATATTCAAAAGCCTATCCGGGAATAATTATCCGTTCCAAAAAGGGTGAAAACTACGCGAATTGCACCTTGTGCAGACAATATTTTTTTCGATCGGACACGGAGGAATTAGCGATGTAAAAGACCACGTTGGGACAAAAAAACACAAGTCTAATGCCGTTGCTAGCGATACAAGTGGAAAACTTTCAACGTTTTTCGTCGCCCAAACAGATTCTTTGGATGTGATAAATGCCGAAGTTTTATTTATGGAGGCAATAATTGAGCATGGACTTCCAATCGCACTGGCTGATCACATGGGACAGTTAAATGTTTGTAATGCAACCTTTAAAAATCATTACGCGGTGATCGCGGTCCCAAAAATAAACTTTTCTTGCATGATAATGTCCAGAAAAACTCACTTTATATTACTATAGAGTCCTTTTAACGAATGAGTTTGATGGTTTATCACAAACCTTAAATGAAAGAAGTCCTTTGTTCTCCTGCACCATGCATGCGCTTTGGCCTTGCTTCGTGTTTGGTGCGCAATCCTGTCGGCTGTATTTCACAGCACGTCTTTGACAACTTGAAGTGGCATAAAACATTTAAAACAAAGGGGTTATAGGAACAATCACTTTCAGTGTTTTATGCCACTTCAAGTTGTCAAAGACGGTATGCTGGTGCCCGACTGCCACAAGTGGAACAAACATTTGAAACAAAGGGGTTATAGGAACAATCACTTTCAGTGTTTTATGCCACTTCAAGTAAACTTATCATAAAGTTACCATATCATTTTTGCAGTATGATCAATCTGATAGAATAAATTTGGATTTTAGCCACAAAAAGGTAATGACACCAATGTTATCTATTGGAATTGTTTAGTACTGTTATACTGTTAAAAGTGTTTATACTATTTATGCTTTCAAGTCCAAGTTGAAGAAATCTTGTTAAATGTTGACAGCATAACTACCAAAATACAGAAGTATGTCCTTAATATTTTTGCAGTGCTATTTCTGTTGAAAAGTTCAAATGATTACATTAGAGATGTGATGTGCCACTTTTCAAGTGTCTGATGGCTTAAATTAATTTTCATTCATTTTTCATATTTTGAATTCTTTTGAAAGGCTTACAAAAAAACTACATTTGAATTGTAATTCCATGCTATTGACAGGACTATTAATTTTAATGAAGTTAGCTTACCATGTTTACAGTATGATAATTGTGATAGAAATGTGAATTTTAGGCACAGAATATTTTTTACAATTGAACAAGGCAGTAGATTATACAAGCTTGGACAGAAAGTTAATAATGACACCAATTTTTTTTTTAATGGAATTGTTTAGTACTGTTTTACCATTTGTTTACTGTAAAAAGTGTTTATACTTTCAATTAACAAATGGAAGTCTTGTGAAAGATTGACAGGATAACTGGCATTAACTGTCAAAATAATTTCAAACTATTGAAGTTAGCTTACAGAATAAACATGTCAATCAACCCATATGATTTTTGCTGTAATATTTTTGTTTTGAAAAGTCACTGTGACTGATAGAAAAGTGATGGTTTTAGCAACATTTTAACCTGTCTGAATGCTAATAATCATTTTGCGTCGGGGGGGCGAAGGAACCCCCCACCAGGACTTTGTCCTGGACCTACCGGGGCCTGCGGCCCCTGGACCCTGGCTACTAGGTTTTTCTGATTTCAAAAGTTGGCAGGTATGCAATCGAGTTTATATATGTCGCCTATACTGTATAAACTACAAAATAACAAACACGGAGGCTCCAGTTTTACACGAGGAACACTTTATTAGGGCCCGCAATGGCCCATTGCAAAAGGACTCCCACAGGGAGTCCTTATGCAATGGGACATAAGGACCTATTGTTATTGTAAGGTTTTATTCTTTATTCTTTATTATTCTTCCGCCGCCTCTTCGAGCACTAATTTGACCCACTTAACATGCTTCAAAACTCACCATATTTGACCCACACATCAGAACCTGCGAAAATTGTCTTTTAATAAAAAAACCAAACTGCAAAAATCAAAATTGCGCTCTAGCGCCCCCTAGGAAAAAACAAACTAGACTGCCTGTAACTCCCACTAGGAAGGTCGGAAAGACATGAAACAAAATCCTCTATGTAGGTCTGACTCAGACCTAACTTTCATAATGGTACATTCTCGGGCTAAAATCTACAGGAAGTTGGCAATTCCCCCTTCAAGACAAAAAAGTACTAAAAACAGTCACTTTTGCCTCTTTGAGCTGTAATTTGACCCCCTTAACATGCTTCAAAACTCACCGAACTCAACACACACATCAGGACTGGCTAAAACTGTGATCTAATGAAAAAACCTAACCCCAAGTCTAAAAATTGTGCTCTACAGCAATTTTTTTATAAAACGCACAAAAAACTGCTCCTCAGATGAAAAATCTGACAAAACTGCCTGTAACTCCCACTGGGAAGGTCAGAGAGAGATGAAACAAAAACCTCTATGTAGGTCTCACTTAGACCTACATTTCATAAATTGACAACCCCCAGCAAAAATCAACAGGAAGTTTGCTATTCCCCCTTCAAAACAACATTTTTGGAAAAACCGGTCACCTTCCTTCAAAAACGAATTCCTCTGAGCGCGTTTGTCGTTTCGCCTTCAACCTAACACAGGAGAGACATTGAACCCTTGTGATTACAACAACAGAAGCGCTTTTTAATTAACTGCTCCGGTTTCGATTTTATGACCCTTCAAAGACCCGCTGCGCTGATGCTGCTGCACTGCTGTTTTTTTAAGATGGCTGCTTAAAAGCAGGAAGCACCAACGTGCCCACACAATGCAGACAAGGTAGGTACACTAGACAAAAGTCTTGGGACACTTCAGACTACAAGTAGACAAAAGTATTGGGACACTTAGGACTAGCACCTGCCAAATACGCGGGCCCGAACAACGCTGCTTGCAGCTTTAATTTCCTTTGTTTTCAAAACCCCGCTTCACCACAACGTGTCACCACTTCCGCTCGTAGCGCCTTCAAAATAAGAGCTCAAGGCTTATACTGTATAACAGCTTATAACAGGAACTTAACATCACATAGAGGCAAGTCCATAAAAAAATAGGTTACAGTTATATTGTTATTTTTGTAACATTATGCATGTTTTGTATGAATATATAAACGATGCATTTCACTCCACTGCTCCAGCGGGTGGAGGCCTGATCCAGGAGCCGCTGAAGAACAAACTAAGGAGGCTGCAACAAGGTGACCTGTCACATATTTTAGTGCACGTTTAAATCGTACAAATGTTGTGTTCTTATCTGATGATCCCAGGGCGTTCAATCGATCTATCTGACGGTTTGTTTTGTTATGGACGGATTGAACTCAGCAGCGACACCTGCCGGCCGAACACCGACACGACAGCTGGGTTGTACACTACTTCCACTGTTTTGTCGCCTTTTGTCTTTTTTTAAACTAACCAAAAGGGCAATGATTACGGCAATTTACGTTATTTGGTGTATACTTACATAATAAATATAAAAAGTACGATCAATCAGTGAGTAATCCAAGGATAAAATGTTCGGCTGAAAACCGGAAGTAGAATCCTGCATTTTCTTCTTCGGTGGTTTTGATTGATTGATTGATTGATTGATTGAAACTTTTATTAGTCGATTGCACAGTGAAGTACATATTCCGTACAATTGACCACTAAATGGTAACACCCCAATAAGTTTTTCAACTTGTTTAAGTCGGGGTCCACTTAAATTGATTCATGATACAGATATACTGTATTATGATGATAGTATACAGGTAAAAGCCAGTAAATTAGAATATTTTGAAAAACTTGATTTATTTCAGTAATTGCATTCAAAAGGTGTAACTTGTACATTATATTTATTCATTGCACACAGACTGATGCATTCAAATGTTTATTTCATTTAATTTTGATGATTTGAAGTGGCAACAAATGAAAATCCAAAATTCCGTGTGTCACAAAATTAGAATATTACTTAAGGCTAATACAAAAAAGGCATTTTTAGAAATGTTGGCCAACTGAAAAGTATGAAAATGAAAAATATGAGCATGTACAATACTCAATACTTGGTTGGAGCTCCTTTTGCCTCAATTACTGCGTTAATGCGGCGTGGCATGGAGTCGATGAGTTTCTGGCACTGCTCAGGTGTTATGAGAGCCCAGGTTGCTCTGATAGTGGCCTTCAACTCTTCTGCATTTTTGGGTCTGGCATTCTGCATCTTCCTTTTCACAATACCCCACAGATTTTCTATGGGGCTAAGGTCAGGGGAGTTGGCGGGCCAATTTAGAACAGAAATACCATGGTCCGTAAACCAGGCACGGGTAGATTTTGCGCTGTGTGCAGGCGCCAAGTCCTGTTGGAACTTGAAATCTCCATCTCCATAGAGCAGGTCAGCAGCAGGAAGCATGAAGTGCTCTAAAACTTGCTGGTAGACGGCTGCGTTGACCCTGGATCTCAGGAAACAGAGTGGACCGACACCAGCAGATGACATGGCACCCCAAACCATCACCCAACCATGCAAATTTTGCATTTCCTTTGGAAATCGAGGTCCCAGAGTCTGGAGGAAGACAGGAGAGGCACAGGATCCACGTTGCCTGAAGTCTAGTGTAAAGTTTCCACCATCAGTGATGGTTTGGGGTGCCATGTCATCTGCTGGTGTCGGTCCACTCTGTTTCCTGAGATCCAGGGTCAACGCAGCCGTCTACCAGCAAGTTTTAGAGCACTTCATGCTTCCTGCTGCTGACCTGCTCTATGGAGATGGAGATTTCAAGTTCCAACAGGACTTGGCGCCTGCACACAGTGCAAAATCTACCCGTGCCTGGTTTACGGACCATGGTATTTCTGTTCTAAATTGGCCCGCCAACTCCCCTGACCTTAGCCCCATAGAAAATCTGTGGGGTATTGTGAAAAGGAAGATGCAGAATGCCAGACACAAAAACGCAGAAGAGTTGAAGGCCACTATCAGAGCAACCTGGGCTCTCATAACACCTGAGCAGTGCCAGAAACTCATCGACTCCATGCCACGCCGCATTAACGCAGTAATTGAGGCAAAAGGAGCTCCAACCAAGTATTGAGTATTGTACATGCTCATATTTTTCATTTTCATACTTTTCAGTTGGCCAACATTTCTAAAAATCCCTTTTTTGTATTAGCCTTAAGTAATATTCTAATTTTGTGACACACGGAATTTTGGATTTTCATTTGTTGCCACTTCAAATCATCAAAATTAAATGAAATAAACATTTGAATGCATCAGTCTGTGTGCAATGAATAAATATAATGTACAAGTTACACCTTTTGAATGCAATTACTGAAATAAATCAAGTTTTTCAAAATATTCTAATTTACTGGCTTTTACCTGTATACTATCATCATAATACAGTCATCACACAAGATAATCATCAGGGTGTATACATTGAATTATTTACATTATTTACAATCCGGGGTGTGGGGGGGTTAAGTTTGGTTGGTATCAACACTTCAGTCATCAACAATTGCATCATCAGAGAAATTGACATTGGAACAGTGTAGGTCTGACTTGGTACATATGTACAACAAGTAGTGGACATAGAGAGAGAGAGATCAGAAATTATAAGAAAAAGTGACTACATTTGATTATTTACATTTGATTATTTACAATCCGAAGAGGTATGATGAGGAAGGGAGGGTGTTTGTTTAGGGTTGAAGTTGCCTGGAGGTGTTCTTTTAGTGCGGTTTTGAAGGAGGATAGAGATGTCCTTTCTTTTATACCTGTTGGGAGTGCATTCCACATTGATGTGGTATAGAAGGAGAATGAGTTAAGACCTTTGTTAGATGGGAATCTGGGTTTAACGTGGTTAGTGGAGCTCCCCCTGGTGTTGTGGTTATGGCGGTCATTTACGTTAAGGAAGTAGTTTGACATGTACTTCGGTATCAGGGAGGTGTAGCGGATTTTATAGACCAGGCTCAGTGCAAGTTGTTTTACTCTGTCCTCCACCCTGAGCTAGCCCACTTTGGAGAAGTGGGTAGGAGTGAGGTGGGATCTGGGGTGGAGGTCTAGAAGTAATCTGACTAGCTTGTTCTGGGATGTTTGGAGTTTAGATTTGAGGGTTTTGGAGGTGCTAGGGTACCAGGAGGTGCATGCGTAATGGAAAAAGGGTTGAACGAGAGTTCCCGCCAGAATCTTCATGGTGCTTTTGTTGACCAGAGAGGAGATTCTATAGAGAAATCTCGTTCGTTGGTTGACCTTTTTGATGACCTTGGTTGCCATTTTATCACAGGAAAGATTAGCCTCTAGAATGGAACCTAGGTAGGTGACCTCATCCTTCCTGGTGATAACAATGTCACCCACTTTCATAGTGAAGTCACTGACTTTCTTAAGGTTGATGTGGGACCCAAACAGGATGGATTCCGTTTTACCCAAGTGTATGGATAGCTTGTTGTCAGCGAGCCAGGTGCAAGTTCTACAGAGTTCAGCACTGAGGATTTTCTCCACCTGTGACTTGTCCTTGTCTGATACCAGCAGGGCCGAGTCATCCGCAAACAAGAACAATTCAGTCGCATGCTGATGACAAGTCATTTAAAGACAGTAAAGACCCTAATACACTGCCTTGGGGGACTCCACAGCTTACTGAGAGGGGGGGACACGGTGTCGTTCAACTCAACCACCTGTTCCCTCCCCTCCAAGTAAGATTGCATCCAGCTCCATGAGGTTTTATCAAATCCGATTGCTCTGAGCTTATCCAACAGTATAGTGTGGTTCAACAGTATAGTGTGGTTAACGGTGTCAAAGGCCTTCTGAAGGTCCAGCATGACCATGCCCACGTCTACCTCATGTTTGATGTGGTCGCTCAGATAGAGAAGGCATGTGTCAGTGGAGTGGTCAGTTCTGAAGTCAGATAGAGAAGGCATGTGTCAGTGGAGTGGTTAGTTCTGAAGTCAGATAGAGAAGGTATGTGTCAGTGGAGTGGTTAGTTCTGAAGTCAGATAGAGAAGGCATGTGTCAGTGGAGTGGTTAGTTCTGAAGCCGGATTGGAATTTGTACATGAGTTTATTAGTGGCAAGGTAACTATCGACCTGTTCATAAACTATTTTTTCCATTACTTTGGAAATGGAACTGAGAATAGAAACAGGTCGGTAGTTGCCAGGTTCTAATTTGCTTCCTTTTTTAAAGAGGGGAGTTACTCTTGCTATTTTGAAATCTTTTGGTACTTGGCCTTGAGTAATTGAGAGGTTTATTATGTGCGTGATGATCGGGGCAATGATGGAGGCAGAGTCCCTGAGGAATCTGGAGGGGATATTGTCAAGGCCGGTGGCCTTGTTTGGGTGGAGCGCGCTCAATTTTTTAATTGAGACCATTTCTAATTTGAAATCATTGTTGGATACTCCTAGCTTTAATGTGTTCTACACCAAAGCGACCAGAGTGGTGGGACAGCTTGTTGACAAGAGTTGTGGCTATGCTGGTGAAAAAGGCGTTAAGTCTGCTTACTACCTCCATTTTGTCTGTAATGAGGGAGTCACCCTCCTTGATGTTGATGTTGGTGAGTCTGGTTTGAAGTTTCTGGCTGCAACCAGTACTGTATTTCCGTCTCGGTTGTGTGTTTTTATTCTTTCTTTTTTTTAAATAATCACATTTTAGTACACATTTAAATATTTTAATCGTACAAATGTCGTGTTCTTCTCTGTTGATCTCTCTGAAAGTAAACAGGTTTTTAAAAAGAAAGTAATAGTTTATCTGAGTCTGTAAATTAGTTTGCTTGTTGATGATTTTTGTTTGTGTAGTTATATTTGTATGGTAAGTAATATTCTGTGACTGTACCGTATTTTCCGCACCATAAGGCGCCCTGGGTTATAAGCCGCGTCTTCAATGAACGGCATATTTCAAAACTTTGTCCACCTATAAGCCGCCCCGTGTTGTAAGCCGCATCCAACTGCGCTAAAGGAATGTCAAAAAAACAGTCAGATAGGTCAGTCAAACTTTAATAATATATTAAAACCAGCGTGATGTGGGCGCGCATGGAGTCGTATATCAACATGGACGGAGCTGCGTGAAAAAAGCCACCCAGCCTCTTTGCGTAAACTTAAACTTACCTTAACCACTCGCTCATCTTTTCTTCATCCATCCCTTCGAGTTAGCTTTTATGATGACGCCGGCTGGAAAGGTCTCTTTTGGCAAGGTCTTCCTTTTGAATATCACCATGGGTGGAAGTTTCTGGCCATTAGCATGGCAAGCTAGAACCACAGTGAAGGATGACTTCTCATTCCCTGTGGTGCGAATATTCACCGTACGTGCTCCCGTTGTATCCACAGTGCGGTTCACAGGAATATCAGTTGCTGTGAAATAGTAATCCGTGTGCGGATGGAGAGATTGCGTCTTTTCATGAACCGGATCCCTGTCGCTTAGTAGGAGCCATTTTGTGGTCTTTACAGATGTAAACACACAAAGGAAATGAAACGTACGGTGATATCCGCGCGCTTTTTCTTCTTCTACGCGGGCGGGTGGTTGCTTACAGTAGAAGAAGAAGCGCTTCCTGTTCTATGGGGGCGGGTGCTTACCTTGGCGGTTGCTTGCGTAGAAGAAGAAGCGCTTCCTGTTCTACCGGGGAAAAAGATGGCGGCTGTTTACCGAAGTTGCGAGACCGAAACTTTATGAAAATGGATCTTAATATTTATCCATATATAAAGCGCACCGGGTTATAAGGCGCACTGTCAGCTTTTGAGAAAATTTGTGGTTTTTAGGTGCGCCTTATAGTGCGGAAAATACGGTAAATTGTTTGCTTGTTGATGCTTGTATTTGTTTCTGTATTGTGTAGTTCTAATTATATGCTTTCACTTGTAATTGTATTGAGTTTGTGGACCCCAGGAAGACTAGTGGGCTGTTGTGGCAATTAATAAAAATAAAAATCAAATCTGAGGGCGTTCAATCGATCTATCTAACGCTTTGTTTTGTTATGGACGGATGGAACTCAGCAGCGACATCTGCCGGCTGAACTCCGACACGACAGCTGGGTTGTACACTACTTCCGCTTCCGCTGTTTTGTCGCCTCTTGTCTTTTTTAAAACTCACCAAAACTGCAATTTACGTCGTTATTTGGTGTATACTTACACAACAAAGAAATATAAAAAGTATGATCAATCTCTGAGTAATCCAAGGCAAAAATGTTCGGATCAAACCCGGAAGTAAAATCCCGCATAGTCTTCTTCGGTGGTACTGTATTTCCGCCGCGGTTGTGTGTATTTATTCTGTCTTTAATCAAAATAATAGCCAACAAAGTTAATGTTTCTGATAGCTGAGAGTTTTATTAGGGATTAAATGAATGATCCATACGTGTTGGGTGGATAGAAGCTCCGTCCTGGGCTTCTGTAGTGAGTGTCTTCACTGTGCGCCAATGAGAAGCACGCTTGTGATGACGTCATGCGTCATTATGCACACATCGCTGCGATCCGAACACGAAATGTGAGCTTTTAACTCGCATCTCCCAGCATGTTTGCCTTCTGCTTCATCTGGTGAGAGCATGTACGCTCATGCACCATATATATATGTCAAAAGGAATGTTGCTATGGTGTAACCGCGACTTTGTTGGTTGTGTTGTGGAGGATAAAGTAGCTGCTGTGACTGACAGAAGGCGTCACCAGTGAGGTACATCCTTACCTGTTACTCCAGCAATGGAGTTTCAGAACATGATGAATGGAGATCATGAGATATGATTATATCTTCCGCTTGCAGAGAAAAGCAACACTCTGCAAGACCCATTCTGAACCCTTTTCAAAGTGTATAAAATCAAATTTACCAGGGTATAAGGTACTGTGACCAGAGGTGGGTAGTAACGCGCTACATTTACTCCGTTACATCTACTTGAGTATCTTTTGGGATAAATTGTACTACTAAGAGTAGTTTTAATGCAGCATACTAGAGAAGGAACGCTACTTTTACTCCGTTACTTTTATCTACATTCAGCTCGTTACTCGCAGAGGTGGGTAGAGGAGCCAGAAATTGTACTCAAGTAAGAGTACTGTTACTTTAGAGATTTATTACTCAAGTAAAAGTAAGGAGTAGTCACCCAAATATTTATTTGAGTAAAAGTAAAAAGTATGTTGTAAAAAAACTACTCAAGTACTGAGTAACTGATGAGTAACATACACACACATATCATATATATATATATATATATATATGTGTGGGGAAAAAATCACAAGACTATTTCATCTCTACAGGCCTGTTTCATGAGGGGGGGGGTACCCTCAATCGTCAGGAGATTTTAATGGGAGCATTCGCATACCATGGTTTATATAGGGCACAGAGTGGGTGGGTACAGGCTGGCCTAGGGGCGTGGTGATTGGCTCATGTGTTACCTAGGAGGTGTTTCCGTCTGTGGCGGCATGCTGTTACAATTTCGCTGCGCTTGTTGAGGGATGACAGGTCTGGACGGTAAATAATAAACAGTTTCTCTTTCAAGCATAGGTTGCATCTTTTATTACCACTATTGTAAGGTGTGCTGGATGCAAGAATTTGCCATGTTATTGAATATTCAACATTATTGTCTTTGAGGTCCCAAATGTGTTTGCTGAGTTCTGTGGTATTTTGCAGGTTTTGGTTCCTGAAAGAAGCCTTGTGATTGTTCCATCTGGTTTTGAATTCTCCCTCGGTTAATCCTACATATGTGTCGGATGTGTTAATGTCCTTGCGTATTACCTTAGATTGGTAGACAACTGATGTTTGTAAGCACCCCCCGTTGAGGGGGCAATCAGGTTTCTTTCGACAATTACATCCTTTGTTGGTTTTGGAGTCGCTCTGTCTGAGGGCCGACGGCTCATTTGCAATTGTTTTGTTGTGGTTTGAGATGATTTGTCGTATATTGTTCATGCAGCTGTAGCTCAATTTAATGTTGTTCTTGTTGAATACTTTTCTTAGGATGTTGTCTTTGGGAAAGTGTTTGTCAATCAGATTGGGGAATTTGTGTCCAATGTTCGTTGAGACGTTTTTGCTGTATGGGGGGTTGTACCAGATGATGTCGTTCCGTTTTCTGTTCTTTTTTGGCTGGTTTCCTGGCGTGGGTTCATAGGTGAGGGTGAAATTGTATCCGCTTTCATTAATATATATATATATATATATATACATACACACACACACACACATATATACATATATATATATATACACACACACATATATATATATATATATATATATATATACATACATTGATATATACAGTATATAATTTATTTATTTATTTTTTGCCGTTTTTGTTTACATGTTAATAGTGTTTTAATGAATATACATGCATGTTTAACACATATAGATTCCTTTCTTTCATGAAGACAAGAATATAAGTTGGTGTATTACCTGATTCTGATGACTTGCATTGATTGTAATCAGACAGTAGTGATGACAAACGTCCACGTTTTCAAATGGAGGAGAAAAAAAAGTTCCTCCTTTCTGTCTAATACCACATGAAAGTGGTTGGTTTTTGGCTTCTTATTTGTCCAGCTTCCATATTCGTTTTTATACACTTTACAAGAAATACATTGGCGGCAAACTCCGTAGCTTGCTAGCTTGTTTGAACAGGCTTTCGGAGACTCTTATTTTGAAAGCGCAGGCGCGATGGAGCGGCACTTTTATTGTGAAGACAGGAACTGTGCAGTCAGTCTTTAGGCTTTTGACGGAGTGTACGGTTGAAATAAAAAATGGTCTTTTTTCCTTCACACTTTTGATTGATTGATTGGAACTTGTATTAGTAGATTACACAGTACAGTACATATTCTGTACAATTGACCACTAAATGGTAACACCCCAATACGTTTTTCAACTTGTTTAAGTCAGGTCATGTGACCACCTGGCTCTGTTTGATTGGTCCAACGTCACCAGTGACTGCATCTGATTGGTGGAACGAAGTGAAACGTCACCAGTAAGGCAGGCACTATGAAGGTCTGTCTGACAGACCAAAACAAACAAAGCGTGCATTAACAGATCGATAAAAATTAGTAGCGAGTAGCGAGCTGAATGTAGATAAAAGTAGCGGAGTAAAAGTAGCGTTTCTTCTCTATAAATATACTCAAGTAAAAGTAAAAGTATGTTGCATTAAAACTACTCTTAGAAGTACAATTTATCCCAAAAGTTAGTCAAGTAGATGTAACGGAGTAAATGTAGCGCGTTACTACCCACCTTTGGCTACTCGCTACTAATTTTTATCGATCTGTTAATGCACGTTTGTTTTGGTCTGTCAGACAGACCTTCATAGTGCCTGCGTTTCAACAAATACAGTCACTGGTGACGTTCACTCCGTTCCACCAATCAGATGCAGTCACTGGTGACGTTGGACCAATCAAACAGAGCCAGGCGGTCACATGACCTGACTTAAACAAGTTGAAAAACTTATTGGGGTGTTACCATTTAGTGGTCAATCGTACGGAATATGTACTGTACTGTGCAATCTACTAATAAAAGTTCCAATCAATCAATCAAAAGTGTGAAGGAAAAAAGACCATTTTTTATTTCAACCGTACATCCCGTCAAAAGCCTAAAGACTGACTGCACAGTTCCTGTCTTCACAATAAAAGTGCCGCTCCATCGCGCCTGCGCTTTCAAAATAAGAGTCTCCGAAAGCCGGCGCAAACAAGCTAGCAAGCTACGGAGTTTGCCGCCAATGTATTTCTTGTAAAGTGTATAAAAACGAATATGGAAGCTGGACAAATAAGAAGCCAAAAACCAACCACTTTCATGTGGTATTAGACAGAAAGGAGGAACTTTTTTTCTCCTCCATTTGAAAACGTGGACGTTTATCATCACTACTGTCTGATTCCAATCAATGCAAGTCATCAGAATCAGGTAATACACCAACTTATATTCTTGTCTTCATGAAAGAAAGGAATCTATATGTGTTAAACATGCATGTATATTCATTAAAACACCTTTAACATGTAAACAAAAACGGCAAAATAAATAAATATAAATTATATACTGTATATATCAATGTATGTATATATATATATGATATGTGTGTGTATGTTACTCATCAGTTACTCAGTACTTGAGTAGTTTTTTCACAACATACTTTTTACTTTTACTCAAGTAAATATTTGGGTGACTACTCCTTACTTTTACTTGAGTAATAAATCTCTAAAGTAACAGTACTCTTACTTGAGTACAATTTCTGGCTACTCTACCCACCTCTGACTCTGACAATGGTGTGATCTTCACAGGAAAATGCACCGTGGAAGACGACATCGATGCCAACAATACGATTTCCGAGTCCCTGCTGAAGGAGTTGGACACATGTAAGACACGTCATCAAATGTCGGACCATATATGTTTGGTGTTATATCAAGTATGTTTCTGTCATTTCAGTGCAAACAGAATCTCAACTACTAGAAATAAGTCATCAAGAAAAACAAGGTATAGGATATATGTCTCTCTCTCTATTTATATATATATATAGAATAGAATAGAGTTTTAGTGTCATTATTACAGTGAACAGGTTCAAAGAACAACGAAATTGGAGCAGATCCCCTAAGGTGCATACACAATAATATAGTAATATAAATAGTAAAAAAGAAGATATATATCTATTAGAGATGCGCGGTTTGCGGGCACAACCGCGGATTATCCGCGGATCGGGCGGATGAAATTTAAAAAAATTAGATTTTATCCGCGGGTCGGGTCGGGTCGGGTCGGGTCGGGTCGGGTCGGGTCGGGTCGGGTCCGGTGGTTGAAATAAAAAAAAATTAGATTTTAAATAGATTCAGGCGGGTGGCAGTTAAACCAATTGGTAAATATATATACATAGTTAAATGTTGTTACCCACATACGAAAAACGAGCAGGCACCTGCAGCATATGCCACAACAGAAGAAGAAAAAGAAAAAGAGATGGACACTTTTACGGAGCGGAGAAGGGACGCCTCGCCGAGGCCCCTTCCCCCGAGAGGGCCCCACCGGGAGCCGTAGCTGAGGCGATCCGCGAGAAGGGCCCGACGCACGTCCAGGGTCACCACCGCGCCCACCGCACCGACACCCCGCCTCGTCCGCCTTCGCCGCGGCCGGCGTCACGCGCAGCAGGTAAGCAGCTTACCTGCCCGCCACCCCCGTGGCCGGGGGCTCGTAACAGGGGTCACTCCGCGCGCTCCGCCCGCGCAGCTTACCTGCCCGCCACCCCTGTTGCCGGGGGCGCGTAACAGGGGTCACTCCGCGCGCAGTGCGCTCACGAAAGGGGTGGGGCTCACCCTGGTTGATATAGACAGCAGCTAGACGGTGGCCATGGAAGTCGGAACCCGCTAAGGAGTGTGTAACAACCCACCTGCCGAATCAACTAGCCCTGAAAATGGATGGCGCTGGAGCGTCAGGCCCATACCCGGCCGTCGCCGGCAGCGAGACGCGCTTGGAGGTGCGCTCAGCGCGGCTCCCATATGATTGCGCACTGGTGTGCGTCTGGGTCGTGACAGCGTGGCACGCGAATGTCTGTGCTGCATTGGATCAGTCTCCTTTCTTTAACAGGCAAAAGCTTTATAACCTCACTAATGCCTTGCATCGTCTATATTAGATATATAACTGCGGGCGGGTGCGGTTCTGATCAAATGTTACATCGGGTGGATGGCGGATGGTTGACGACTTTCTGATGCGGTTGCGGATGAAATAATTGCCTATCCGCGCATCTCTAATATCTATACATATGTATATATCCACACACATGCATATATCCATACATATGCATATGTACACATATATACATACATACATATATATGTATACACACACACACACACACATATATATATATATATATATATACACACACACACCGTATTATTCCGAGTATAAGTCGCTCCGGACTATAAGCCGTACCGGCCGAAAATGCATAAAAAAGAAGGAAAAAAACATATATAAGTCGCACTGGAGTATAAGTCGCATTTTTTGGGGACATTTATTTGATAAAAGCCAACACCAAGAATAGACATTTGAAAGGCAATTTAAAATATATAAAGAATAGTGAACAACAGGCTGAATAAGTGTACATTATATGAGGCATAAATAACCAACTGGTATGTTAACGTAACATATTATGGTAAGAGTCATTCAAATAACTATAACATATAGAACATGCTATACGTTTACCAAACAATCTGTCACTCCTAATCGCTAAATCCCATGAAATCTTATACGTCTAGTCTCTTACGTCAATGAGATCAATAATATTATTTGATATTTTACAGCAATGTGTTAATCTTTTCACACATAAGTCGCTCCTGAGTATAAGTCGCACCCCCGGCCAAACTATGAAAAAAACTGCCACTTATGGTCCGAAAAATACGGTATATTTATTTTTTTAAAGTAGCTTGTTTTCATCAAGGGAGTAATCACTCGCGACAGTAATAAAATAAAAGTTTGGTCAGTAAATCAAAATGTACACCCACACTGACACTTGATGACAATTACTTTGAAATATTGACAATAATCTAAATTGGTGTTTGTAAACGTTCCACAAGGTGGTGCCATTTCCCCATTTTTTGACAGTGACGTCACTATGTGGCACATCCGAATGCTACGTTAGCTTTTTTTATACCAACGGCTACAGAGAGATTTATCCTTAAAAGGCAGAACCTTGCTTTCCAAAGCAGAAGGTATCTCCAGGCATACGTATGCTGCTATTTCTTTAGATGTTAACCAAAACATATGTAAGACTATTGACAAAATACTTGTTGACTACCATGAATTGATTAACGTGGACCCCGACTTAAAGAAGTTGAAAAACTTATTGGGGTGTTACCATTTAGTGGTATGGAATATGTACTGTACTGTGCAATCTACTAATACACATTTCAATCAATCAATCAAAAGACTTTATTTGGAAAAACAAAATTCATTATACTAAGAAATCTGTTATAATGAACAATTACAATCAGGCAGGGGTGGGACCAAGTCATTGTTTTGCTAGTCACAAGTAAGTCTCAAGTCTTTGCCCTCAAGTCTCGAGTCAAGTCCCAAGTCAAGACTGGAAAGTCTCAAGTCAAGTCCCAAGTCCTGCATTTTGAGTTTCGAGTCCTTTCAAGTCCTTTTAAGCACCGACTAATATATTTACACAGATTGTGTACGCTTTTAAAATGCTGTATTTATTTATTAAAACAAGTGCATTTGAAATTGCAGGGAAAAAAATAGTGGTGACATTGCACTTCATAATAGCACTATTAACCAGTCATTTTAAACATTTAACTCATTCCTTTACAGAATAAACAAAACAAGTGCAACTGTACTTATTTGCACAAAAGTGTTAACATTGTATTTCCATGGCATATTGCATTGTAACTAGTTCCACAGCAGTTTCTATCCTGTTCTTACCTTATCTCATTGATCTCATCTCATACTGTATGTGTGTTGATGTGTGCATACACATGAAAAACATAACAAATACATGAACAAAACAATGAACAGAGTTGTACTTTTTAGATATCAGGGCCCTATGCAATATGTACACATATTCTTAATATATTATAAATTTTAACTGACCTTTATTTGACTATGTTTGTCTTTTTGTAGGTGGCTAAAATACGCCGTGCTGCTGACCGCCGTCTAACGTTACGTTACTGTGTGTGATACATTGACTAACGTTACGTTACTGTGTGTGATACATTGACTAACGTAACGTTACTGTGTGTGATACATTGACTAACGTTACGTTACTGTGTGTGATACATTGACTAACGTAACGTTACTGTGTGTGATACATTGACTAACGTTACGTTACTGTGTGTGATACATTGACTAACGTAACGTTACTGTGTGTGATACATTGACTAACGTAATGTTACTGTGTGTGATACATTGACTAACGTAACGTTATGTGTAGGTAGGGCTGCAGCTAGCGATTATTTTTCTATCGATTAATCTATAGATTATTTTTTCGATTAATCGGTTAATCTATAGACTATTTTTTTTCGATTAATCTATAGATTATTTTTCCTTTTACCGATTATTTTTTTTATTTAAAATGAAGAGGAAAAAATAAATGTAGGCCAGTTTTTTCAAAAGGCATGGCTTTTATTTACAAAAAAAAAAGTATGGCCACTCAGTCAACATTGACAACAACATGACAAAATATTCTGTAACAATGTAAACATTTAAAACTTTTAACATTTAACAAAATTAAAAGTAGCTTATTTGCTTTTTAATGTGCAAATATAAAAGTAAACATCCAGTGCAAATCTTAATATTCTGGAATAGTATAAGCATTTAAAAAGTAAAAGTATTGCTTATTTTGCTTTAAAATGTGCAAAAATAAAGATAAACATCCAATACAAAAAAGTGCAAAACGGAAATATTCTGTAACAAGTGTAAACATTTCAACAAAAGTAAAAGTATTGCTTATTTGCTAAAATGTGCAAAAATAAAGCTAAACATCCAATACAAAAAAGTGTACAGTGTAAACATTTCAACAAAAGTAAAAGTATTGCTTATTTTGCTTAATTACACAACAATGATAGTATGATTAAAGTGAAAGTTAATTGTTGGTTTGTACATAGTATATGTAACTGTTAATGTTGTAAAAGGTATTTGCACAACTAATTAACGTTAGCGTTTGTGACACGTCTTGTGCCGTGGGGTTCTTTCAGGACCGACAGACTGAACGCCAGACGGCTTTGCCAGGTTTACAATCTTTTAATTTTACACAAAGTCTTTTCTCTTCCAACTCTTTTCTCTTTCTTTCCTCGCCTTTCAGCTCCTCTTGCTCGCTCGCTCGTCGTCCCCTGTCTCTTGCGGCGTCGCTCCCGGCGCGCCCCGCCTCGCCGCTCGCTCGCCGCCGCCGCCTCTCCACAGCGTTAAAGAGGAGCGCGTCTTTTTAAACACTGAACAGGCACGCCAAACGCGCCTCTCAGAGCAAACGGTGCTTTAGTTTATGAATTTACAACGCAGATGCAAATGACACATTCATGTTTTTGTGTAATAATGACAACGTATACGCACGCGGACGATTGACTTGTTGATGGTGATGGCAAGAACGCTGTCGGGGGTTTTCTTTTCAAATGTTCGTTCATAGCCGTTGTGCTGCTATGATAGGCCATTTCCGCTCGACACAGTGTGCATACAACAACATTATTAGGCCGTTTATTGAAATACTCCCACACTTTTGGCGTGCTTTTTTCCCCTCGCTCGCATCGTCTGCTTTGCGCTCCGCCATGACAGTAGTGTGACGTAAATATGCGACGCGCCGACGCACAAAAACGGCGTCGACGTATTTACGTAACCGACGACGTCGACGACGTCGACTACGTCGACGCGTCGTTTCAGCCTTATGTGTAGGTAACTCATGCAACCCTGCTTAAAAAAAATCACTTGACAAAAAGTATGAATAAGGTAGCGAACTGCAGTGGACGCAACAGATAGCCGTGTTTGCAATGACGTTATAACCATAGGCATCTTATAAGACGCGAGCAATTTGGCCGCCATCTTGAAGTGGTGATGAGGAGCCGGCGAGCAGCCTAAACTGACAGTTGACAGGTAGAAAACAAAGATGGTGTTCAGCGTTTTCTTGCTCAAATAAGCAGACTGTTGAAAATAGTAATCGGGGGATTACTTTTCACAAGTAAGATTTAACATTATTGACTATTGGTTGTATTTTGTGAAAAGAATATTAGCACAGAGTTGAGAAGGAGCAAAGATCTTCAATATTTGTTTGTAAAAATCACAAATAAATCTTCTGGGGGAGGATGACCCCCCTACAGGGGTTTGCTTTACAAACTTTCAGCCCCACCTAAAACAAAATTCACCAGCCGCCACTGATTATGATACATTTTCATTTTAGGCAAAATATAAGACAATACTTTCTTAACAGTATAATTGTAACCAGGAATAAGTCTTCAAGTAACAATATTCAAATACTAACATTGTTGGGTAAGACAGAATAATTTGCTTTTATTCTGAATCCAGTGAAACAGATTGGTGGTTTTAGCTGATATAAAGACTTTCAGGTGTTTATACAGGTAAAAGCCAGTAAATTAGAATATTTTGAAAAACTTGATTTATTTCAGTAATTGCATTCAAAAGGTGTAACTTGTACATTATATTTATTCATTGCACACAGACTGATGCATTCAAATGTTTATTTCATTTAATTTTGATGATTTGAAGTGGCAACAAATGAAAATCCAAAATTCCGTGTGTCACAAAATTAGAATATTACTTAAGGCTAATACAAAAAAGGGATTTTTAGAAATGTTGGCCAACTGAAAAGTATGAAAATGAAAAATATGAGCATGTACAATACTCAATACTTGGTTGGAGCTCCTTTTGCCTCAATTACTGCGTTAATGCGGCGTGGCATGGAGTCGATGAGTTTCTGGCACTGCTCAGGTGTTATGAGAGCCCAGGTTGCTCTGATAGTGGCCTTCAACTCTTCTGCGTTTTTGGGTCTGGCATTCTGCATCTTCCTTTTCACAATACCCCACAGATTTTCTATGGGGCTAAGGTCAGGGGAGTTGGCGGGCCAATTTAGAACAGAAATAACATGGTCCGTAAACCATGCACGGGTAGATTTTGCGCTGTGTGCAGGCGCCAAGTCCTGTTGGAACTTGAAATCTCCATCTCCATAGAGCAGGTCAGCAGCAGGAAGCATGAAGTGCTCTAAAACTTGCTGGTAGACGGCTGCGTTGACCCTGGATCTCAGGAAACAGAGTGGACCGACACCAGCAGATGACATGGCACCCCAAACCATCACTGATGGTGGAAACTTTACACTAGACTTCAGGCAACGTGGATCCTGTGCCTCTCCTGTCTTCCTCCAGACTCTGGGACCTCGATTTCCAAAGGAAATGCAAAATTTGCATGGTTGGGTGATGGTTTGGGATGCCATGTCATCTGCTGGTGTCGGTCCACTCTGTTTCCTGAGATCCAGGGTCAACGCAGCCGTCTACCAGCAAGTTTTAGAGCACTTCATGCTTCCTGCTGCTGACCTGCTCTATGGAGATGGAGATTTCAAGTTCCAACAGGACTTGGCGCCTGCACACAGCACAAAATCTACCCGTGCCTGGTTTACGGACCATGGTATTTCTGTTCTAAATTGGCCCGCCAACTCCCCTGACCTTAGCCCCATAGAAAATCTGTGGGGTATTGTGAAAAGGAAGATGCAGAATGCCAGACCCAAAAACGCAGAAGAGTTGAAGGCCACTATCAGAGCAACCTGGGCTCTCATAACACCTGAGCAGTGCCAGAAACTCATCGACTCCATGCCACGCCGCATTAACGCAGTAATTGAGGCAAAAGGAGCTCCAACCAAGTATTGAGTATTGTACATGCTCATATTTTTCATTTTCATACTTTTCAGTTGGCCAACATTTCGAAAAATCCCTTTTTTGTATTAGCCTTAAGTAATATTCTAATTTTGTGACACACGGAATTTTGGATTTTCATTTGTTGCCACTTCAAATCATCAAAATTAAATGAAATAAACATTTGAATGCATCAGTCTGTGTGCAATGAATAAATATAATGTACAAGTTACACCTTTTGAATGCAATTACTGAAATAAATCAAGTTTTTCAAAATATTCTAATTTACTGGCTTTTACCTGTATATGTTTATGTTGAAGTATTTGGCAGACGCTTTTATCCAAAGCGACATACATAAAAAATACATATAAAACAATCAGTGTAAACATGATCATTTGAGGGAAGAATGTAATAGAAAATATAAATACAAAGTGTCAAGACAGAATAAACTCTCTGCTGCTGCAGCAACAGAGATACAGTCTATAGATATATAGATATCTAATGTATTCATACATTGTTTATGTAGCATGTATATATAACCTCATCATATTGTTTCTTCAAATTAAAAATAGCTGACCGTTTTTCCCCCCTTATAGCATACATACCTGCCAACTACTCCGGTTTTCCCGTAATTAGTACGGTTTTCATCAACCTATTCCGGGTTACGGTTGCAGTGATAAAAAATACGTTTTTTCATTAATTAAAAAAAAAAATTGTTTTAAAAAGTTTTATTCACGAAATCGCGTAACAACAATGACAATGGACACTGCTTCCAGTAACTTCCTATCGAGCCATTCCGAATGCCATGTGCGAGGCTATTTATAGCACCGCTGCCAAGCACGAGGCACCAGTTGCCATTGTTTCCAAACGAGCGAACGATCATGGAATCAGCCGGAGAAAAATCGCAAACGAGTCTTAAACCGAAAAGAAAACTGCAGTCATTCCGTGAAGAATATTCAAAAGCCTATCCGGGAATAATTATCCGTTCCAAAAAGGGTGAAAACTACGCCAATTGCACCTTGTGCAGACAAGATTTTTCGATCGGACACGGAGGAATTAGCGATGTAAAAGACCACGTTGGGACAAAAAAACACAAGTCTAATGCCGTTGCTAGCGATACAAGTGGAAAACTTTCAACGTTTTTCGGATTTTAGCCACAAAAAGGTAATGACACCAATGTTATCTATTGGAATTGTTTAGTACTGTTATACTGTTAAAAGTGTTTATACTATTTATGCTTTCAAGTCCAAGTTGAAGAAATCTTGTTAAATGTTGACAGCATAACTACCAAAATACAGAAGTATGTCCTTAATATTTTTGCAGTGCTATTTCTGTTGAAAAGTTCAAATGATTACATTAGAGATGTGATGTGCCACTTTTCAAGTGTCTGATGGCTTCAATTAATTTTCATTCATTTTTCATATTTTGAATTCTTTTGAAAGGCTTACAAAAAAACTACATTAGAATTGTAATTCCATGCTATTGACAGGACTATTAATTTTAATGAAGTTAGCTTACCATGTTTACAGTATGATAATTGTGATAGAAATGTGAATTTTAGGCACAGAATATTTTTTTACAATTGAACAAGGCAGTAGATTATACAAGCTTGGACAGAAAGTTAATAATGACACCAATTTTTTTTTTAATGGAATTGTTTAGTACTGTTTTACCATTTGTTTACTGTAAAAAGTGTTTATACTTTCAATTAACAAATTGAAGTCTGGTGAAAGATTGACAGGATAACTGGCATTAACTGTCAAAATAATTTCAAACTATTGAAGTTAGCTTACAGAATAAACATGTCAATCAACCCATATGATTTTTGCTGTAATATTTTTGTTTTGAAAAGTCACTGTGACTGATAGAAAAGTGATGGTTTTAGCAACATTTTAACCTGTCTGAATGCAATCAATCATTTTGCGTCGGGGGGCTTCGCCCGCCTGAATCCCCCACCAGGACTTTGTCCTGGACCTACCGGGCCCTGGACCCTGGCTACTAGGTTTTTCTGATTTCAAAAGTTGGCAGGTATGAGCATATAAGAATATTCTATTACTGTTAAGCAAACTATGAATAATAAAACACGCCACAACATTTGTCCTTTATCATAGCTACACGTATGACAAAAAGGGGGTGAAAATCAGTGGTATTCAGTGAGGTAAGATGAATTAAATGTCATTGATCCTGCCAAATGAATTGCACTGAGTGGAGCGGATCACCACTCCAAGATGGCGGCAGTAGGCAGTAGCGCTCCATGCTGCGTTCTACTTATAAGATGTCTATGGTTATAACGTTAGCAGGGAGTTTACAGCCTCACTGATTTAAATACACAGCAAATAAAAGTCACGTTACTTAGCCAATAAACGTTAGTTTACATTCAAAACTTACCCATCTTTGTGCAATTTAAAATGTCGAAAGTTGGAAGTTATTGCGTCTCCGTCTGTAATCTTCGAACTGCGTGCTTTGCATACGGCAATTCGTTTTTTGTTGACCAAGTCGTAGTTTTTATCCCCGAACGAAACCAACTTTGGCATCATTTTTTCCTCACCGCCGCGTTGTTTGGCAATTCTTCTTCGTTGGTTTTCCTGCAATTTGATTGGATGCGAGCTGTGGGATGAAAACAAGGTAGATCTGATTTGATTGGCTGTTGTACTGACAGGAACGACACGCTGATAGATAGACACACAAGTACAAAATGAAAGATGCGCAGCGATCCTGAATAACTTTTTAATCTTTGGGTTTTGGGGAAAGTAGCAAGTCAAAAGGCTCAAGTCCAAGTGAAGTCATTGATGTTAAAGTCTAAGTCCAGTTGCAAGTCTCTTTACATTTTGTCAAGTCCAGTCTAGAGTCATCAAATTCATGACTCGAGTCTGACTCGAGTCCACACCTCTGCAATCAGGGTGGTCTAAACTTTCTGGATTTCACGACACTAAACAACACCTTCAAGATGAATTGAATAAGACACTATTTGAAAGACCCTACCTCAATTTGGAACTTCATTTCTGAGTTCAAACCCCGGCCGAGTAATACCAAAGACTATAAAAATGGGAGCCATTACCTCCCTGCTTGGCACTCAGCATCAAGGCTTGGAATTGGGGGTTTAATCACCAAAAATGATTCCCGGGCGTGGCCACCGCTGCTGCTCACTGCCCCCCTCACCTCAGAACTTTGATATTGAATATCCTTTTATGTGCAGAGTTGTGCCAGAAGCTGCAGTTCCAGTGCAAAGAATCTGAGCAGGAGTCTGTCAGGTGACCTTGTTGTTTGTTGTTTGTCAAGTCAAAGTCTTCTCACCAAAACGTATTTTAGTCTTTTGTCAAATATCGCTTTTAGTTTTGGTCAACAAAATAGGACAACATTTTAGTCAGCTAAAGTATAAAGTATGAGGGGTGTAGCAAGTTGATTCATAATTGGATGTTGCCGATACAATTCAGAGATGATCGTATTTTTGTGGACCGATCCAAAATGATACAGTAACTTTTTTATTGAAGTAAAAAAATAATAAATAGTTTATAGTGGACACTGCAGGTGAAGTTTCCTATGTTGCTGTTATTTCTTAGTTCTTATTTACTACATGAATGATGGACACAAACAAGCAAACAATGATTCATGTTATTTCTTGTAAGGAATGATGTATACATGAATGATGAAACAAACAACAACAATTATTGTTATTTCTTAAAAATAATGATGTATACATGAATTATGATACAAGTAAACATTAATTAATGTTATTTCTTGTAAGGAATGATGTTTACATGAATTCTCAAACAAACAAACAAGTAAACAACAATTAATGTTATTTCTTGTAAGGAATGATGAATACATGAATTATGAAACAAACAAGTAAACAATAATAAATAATGTTATTTCCTTTAAGGAATGATGTATACATTAATTATGATGCAAACAAACAAGTCCTTGTGTGTGTGTGTGTCTTTCAGTGGTATTTTAACTTCTCTTTTTTTAAAACTTTAAACAACAATTAATGTTATTTCTTGTAAGGAATGATGTGTACATGAATTATGATACAAACAAACAATTAATATTATTTCTTGTAAAAAAAAAAGTTTTATACATGAATTATGAAACAAACACATAAGTAAACAACAATTAATGTTATTTCTTGTAAGGAATGATGTATACATGCATTATGATATAAACAAACAAGTAAACAATAATTAACGATATTTATTGTAAGGAATTTTATGTATATAAGAATTATGATATAAACAAACAAGCAAACAATAGTTAATGTTATTTCTTCTAAGGAATTATGTATATATGAATTATGAAACAAACAAGTAAACAATAATAAATAATGTTATTTCTTGTAAGGAATGATGTATACATGAATTGTGACACAAACAAACAAGTAAACAACAATTAATGTTATTTCTTGTAAGGAATGATATATACATGAATGATGATACAAACATACAAGTAAACAATGCATTCATGTGTTATTTGAATAAAGTTCCGCAATGTTGCTCGATAGTACACAGAATATCTCTTCTGCTTAACTTTCAAAACTTCCCCTTTTTGCCAGAAAATCCCGTTTTTGATCTTCTCTCCTGCCATCCTCCCACTTCTGTTTTGTTTGTTTTGGCTACTGCGGCGATGGAGTCGCTCCACCAGCAACACTCATTAAAGGAGCGCCACAAGTTTCATGATTCGTCATTTAATCAAACAATAACGTGACAGAGATGGAATATATCTCTGCAAAAGTCCAAACTTTGTGTAAATATCTCGACAAATATGCGATGATTCTATAAGTAAAGTAGAGCAGGCAGCTGCTCGCACATTCTCATACTTTCTGTAACATCCAGGGAGGTTTTTTATTGAAATGTTCCTCACCTGCAAACCTTACAATGAGAAATGTCATTTTTTTGACCAATTTTCCCAGGAGATGTGTCTTATTTAGAAATCAAATGTTGATGCTCCTCTTAGACACACGTAATAAAGGTGTTTTTTCATGATCAAACATTATGTCACTACTTTGCTACAAAATAATGTTAAAAATACAAATTGTCCAGATTTTTACTGACATATAATATTCATCTTTAATAACTGTTACTGTAAATATGGGTTATTCCTTTACTATTAATCGGTATATAGTGGTGAAGATGCTGAAGTGTAACACGAGAGGGCAGCATTCATTTGCCATGCTCAACTTTCTTGCCTGATTTGAAACTCTCTTCTTCCTTCTGATCCTGCAAGAAAGACTTGAATATCAGGTGGAATATTTTGTCAATTGTTGTGTTTGTGTGCTCCAGACTTGCCGAGGAGATCAAGAAGCGTGAAGAGCTTCTGGCACAGCTCAGATGTGAAATCCAGGATCTCAAGCTCAAGCAGCGGAAGCAACGGTGGGCATTATTAGTATCAACCAGCGATGGGCAGTTCTGCTCTTGTCAGGGAGCCGCTTCTTTTGGCCCGACTCACTGGACACCACATGTTTTCTTTCTTGATGCGCAGCCTGAAGTCGTAGCTCCAAAAACATGACGGAACACAACAAGATCTCAGTTAGGTGCCATCTCTGATTGTGTGTTAGTCTACATTTACAATAAAACATCCAAAAACAGGTGTCAAACTTAAGACCCGCGGGCCACATCATTTTTTTATGTGGCCCGCGTAAGCCTGGAAAAAAATTGTCAATAAATTACTTCATATTTTCTTTCTAAATGTATTCGTTCGTTTTGTTTTTGTAGGGGGGAAAAAAACATGTATATATTTTAACTTTAGTACCACCTAATTATGCAACAAATATTGTATTTGAGTAAATATTTAACTAAATGTTTATGAATTTAGGTTGGAAAGTATGTGTAGTAATGTTAATTAAAGCTGCAAGCAGCGTTGGTCGGGCCCGCGTATTTGGCAGGTGCTAGTCCTAAGTGTCCCAATACTTTTGTCTACTTTTAGTCTGAAGTGTCCCAAGACTTTTGTCTAGTGTACCTACCTTGTCTGCATTGTGTGGGCACGTTGGTGCTTCCTGCTTTTAAGCAGCCATCTTAAAAAAACAGCAGTGCAGCAGCAGCAGCGCAGCGGGTCTTTGAAGGGTCATAAAATCAAAACCGGAGCAGTTATAAAAAAAAAGGCGCTTCTGTTGTTGTAATCACAAGGGTTCAATCTCTCTCCTGTGTTAGTTTGAAGGCGAAACGACAAACGCGCTCAGAGGAGTTCGTTTTTGAAGGAAGGTGACCGGTTTTTACAAAAATTTTGTTTTGAAGGGGGAATAGCAAACTTCCTGTAGATTTTTGCTGGGGGTTGTCAATTTATGAAATGTAGGTCTAAGTGAGACCTACGGAGAGGTTTTTGTTCCCAGTGAGAGTTACAGGCAGTTTTGTAAATGTTTTCTTCCGAGGAGCAGTTTTTTCTCCGTTTTATTCAAAAATTGCTGTAGAGCGCAATTTTTGAATTTGGGGTTAGGTTTTTTTATTAGATCACAGTTTTTGCCAGTCCTGATGTGTGCGTAGAGTTCGGTGAGTTTTGAAGCATGTTAAGGGGGTCAAATTACAGCACAAAGAGGCAAAAGTGTCTGTTTTTAGTACTTTTTTGTCTTGAAGGGGGAATTGCCAACTTCCTGTTGATTTCTGCCCGATGATATACAATTGTGAGAACTAGGTCTAAGTCAGACCTACATACAGGTTTTTGTTTCATGTCTCTCCGATCTTCCTAGAGGGAGATATAGGCAGTCTAGTTTTATTTTTTCCTAGGGGGCGCTAGAGCGCAATTTTGAGTTTTGGGGTTCGTTTTTTTTAAAGAAAGGTAATTTTCGCAGGTCCTGATGTGTGGGTCAAATATGGTGAGTTTTGAAGCATGTTAAGTGGGTCAAATTACAGTTTGTTGTGGCGGCGGAAGAATAAAGAATAATAAAACGTTAGAATAACAATAGGTCCTTATGTCCCTTCGGGAGTCCTTTTGCAATGGGCCATTGCGGGCCCTAATAATGTAATCTTACTTACAGTTGTACGAATTTCGGTTGGAACGTACCGTATTTTTCGGACTATAAGTCGCAGTTTTTTTCATAGTATAGACTTATACTCAGGAGCGACTTATGTGTGAAATTATTACCACATTTCCGTAAAATATGAAATAATATGATTTATCTCATTGACGTAAGAGACTAGACGTATAAGATTTCATGGGATTTAGCGATTAGGAGTGACAGATTGTATAGCATGTTCTATATGTTATAGTTATTTGAATGACTCTTACCATAATATGTTACGTTAACATACCAGTTGCTTATTTATGCCTCATATAACGTACACTTATTCAGCCTGTTGTTCACTATTCTTCATTTATTTTAAATTGCCTTTCAAATGTCTATTCTTGCTGTTGGCTTTTATCAAATACATTTCCCCAAAAAATGCGAAAATTCTTTATCATACATTTTCGGCCGGTGCGACTTATAGTCAGAAAAATACGGTAAATATTTAATTAAAGGTACCGTATTTTCCGCACCATAAGGCGCCCTGGGTTATAAGCCGCGCCTTCAATGAACGGCATATTTCAAAACTTTGTCCACCTATAAGCCGCCCCGTGTTGTAAGCCGCATCTAACTGCGCTAAAGGAATGTCAAAAAAACAGTCAAATAGGTCAGTCAAACTTTAATAATATATTAAAAACCAGCGTGATGTGGGCGCGCATGGAGTCGTATATCAACATGGACGGAGCTGCGTGAAAAAAGCCACCCGGCCTCTTCGCGTAAACTTACCTTAATCACTCGCTCATCTTTTCTTCATCCATCCCTTCGAGTTAGCTTTTATGATGACGCCGGCTGGAAAGGTCTCTTTTGGCAAGGTCTTCCTTTTGAATATCACCATGGGTGGAAGTTTCTGGCCATTAGCATGGCAAGCTCGAACCACAGTGAAGGATGACTTCTCATTCCCTGTGGTGCGAATATTCACCGTACGTGCTCCCGTTGTATCCACAGTGCGGTTCACAGGAATATCAAAAGTCAGTGGAACCTCGTCCATGTTGATAATGTTCTCTGGCCGGATCTTTTTTTCAGCTATCTTGTTTTTACAATATGCACGGAAAGTAGCCAGCTTTTCTTGAAAGTCTTTAGGCAGTTGCTGTGAAATAGTAGTCCGTGTGCGGATGGAGAGATTGCGTCTTTTCATGAACCGGAAACCTGTCGCTTAGTAGGAGCCATTTTGTGGTCTTTACAGATGTAAACACACAAAGGAAATGAAACGTAATATCCGCGCCCTTCTTCTTCTTCTACGCGGGCGGGTGGTTGCTTACAGTAGAAGAAGAAGCGCTTCCTGTTCTATGGGGGCGGGTGCTTACCTTGGCGGTTGCTTGCGTAGAAGAAGAAGCACTTCCTCTTCTACGGGGAAAAAAGATGGCGGCTGTTTACCGTAGTTGCGAGACCGAAACTTTATGAAAATGAATCTTAATATTAATCCATATATAAAGCGCACTGGGTTATAAGCCGCACTGTCAGCTTTTGAGTAAATTTGTGGTTTTTAGGTGCGGCTAATAGTGCGGAAAATACTGTATATATTTTAACTTTAGTACCACCTAATTATGCAACAAATATTGTATTTGAGTAAATATTTAACTAAATGTGTATGAATTTAGGTTGGAAAGTATGTGTAGTAATGTTAATAATGTAATCTTACTTACAGTTGTACGAATTTCGGTTGGAACGTACCGTATTTTTCGGACTATATGTAGCTGTTGCTGAGGGTTTTCATGCTTTAAATATGTGTCATAAATAAATAAATATTAATAAATAAGTTAATGATGCAGAGTTATAAAATATTATTGCAAAATGTAAATGTATTGAGTTAATTGTATTGCAAAGCGGAACTATTGTTGTGATGTTGCGACCCCACGGACAGTAAATAAGGCAGAACATGCAAGAGGGGAGGGTGCTTGAGCACGTTGTCTTCAGCTCCTCAAAAGATTTAAGTGTATTATATGATTTGTGCAAAACTTCAAGCAAGTGATTATTAGAACCTCTTTTCGTTACAAGCAGCCAACGAGTTCTCACGGCGTGTCGGCGTGGATGGTGTGTACAGCAAGAAGGAGGAGTCAATAAACGCCCGTTTCACAAAAAATAACTTTCCTGTGTTGCCGTGTACCGAAAGGAGTTACACTATAAGTCGCAGTTTTTTTCATAGTTTGGCCGGGGGTGCGACTTATACTCAGGATGAACGTACTGTATGTGTGGAATTATTACCACATTTCCGTAAAATATCAAATAATATTATTGATCTCATTCACGTAAGAGACTAGACGTATAAGATTTCATGGGATTTAGCGATTAGATTGTTTGGTAAACGTATAGCATGTTCTATATGTTATAGTTATTTGAATGACTCTTACCATAATATGTTACGTTAACATACCAGTTGCTTATTTATGCCTCATATAACGTACACAGGGGTAGATGAGATCCGCCCAGAGTTCCTTAAGGCTCTGGATGCTGTGGGGCTGTCTTGGTTGACAAGACTCTGCAGCATCGCGTGGACATCGGGGGCGGTACCTCTGGATTGGCAGACCGGGGTGGTGGTTCCTCTCTTTAAGAAGGGGAACTGTAGGGTGTGCTCTAACTATCGTGGGATCACACTCCTCAGCCTTCCCGGTAAGGTCTATTCAGGTGTACTGGAGAGGAGGCTACGCCGAATAATCGAACCTCGGATTCAGGAGGAACAGTGTGGTTTTCGTCCTGGTCGTGGAACTGTGGACCAGCTCTATACTCTGGGCAGGGTCCTTGAGGGTGCATGGGAGTTTGCCCAACCAGTCTACATGTGTTTTGTGGACTTGGAGAAGGCATTCGACCGTGTCCCTCGGGAAGTCCTGTGGGGAGTGCTCAGAGAGTATGGGGTAACGGACTGTCTTATTGCGGCAGTTCGCTCCCTGTATGATCAGTGTCGGAGCTTGGTCCGCATTGCCGGCAGTAAGTCGGACACGTTTCCAGTGAGGGTTGGACTCCGCCAAGGCTGCCCTTTGTCACCCATTCTGTTCTGAACTTTTATGGACAGAATTTCTAGGCGCAGTCAAGGCGTTGAGGGGATCTGGTTTGGTGGCTGCAGGATTAGGTCTCTGCTTTTTGCAGATGATGTGGTCCTGATGGCTTCATCTGGCCAGGATCTTCAGCTCTCACTGGATCGGTTCGCAGCCGAGTGTGAAGCGACTGGGATGAGAATCAGCACCTCCAAGTCCGAGTCCATGGTTCTCGCCCGGAAAAGGGTGGAGTGCCATCTCCGGGTTGGGGAGGAGATCTTGCCCCAAGTGGAGGAGTTCAAGTACCTCGGAGTCTTGTTCACGAGTGAGGGAAGAGTGGATGGTGAGATCGACAGGCGGATCGGTGCGGCGTCTTCAGTAATGCGGACGCTGTATCGATCCGTTGTGGTGAAGAAGGAGCTGAGCCGGAAGGCAAAGCTCTCAATTTACCGGTCGATCTACGTTCCCATCCTCACCTATGGTCATGAGCTTTGGGTCATGAGCGAAAGGACAAGATCACGGGTACAAGCGGCCCAAATGAGTTTCCTCCGCCGGGTGGCGGGGCTCTCCCTTAGAGATAGGGTGAGAAGCTCTGTCATCCGGGGGGAGCTCAAAGTAAAGCCGCTGCTCCTCCACATGGAGAGGAGCCAGATGAGGTGGTTCGGGCATCTGGTCAGGATGCCACCCGAACGCCTCCCTAGGGAGGTGTTTAGGGCACGTCCGACCGGTAGGAGGCCGCGGGGAAGACCCAGGACACGTTGGGAAGACTATGTCTCCCGGCTGGCCTGGGAACGCCTCGGGGTCCCACAGGAAGAGCTGGACGAAGTGGCTGGGGAGAGGGAAGTCTGGGCTTCCCTGCTTAGGCTGCTGCCCCCGCGACCCGACCTCGGATAAGCGGAAGAAGATGGATGGATGGATGGATAACGTACACTTATTCAGCCTGTTGTTCACTATTCTTTATTTATTTTAAATTGCCTTTCAAATGTCTATATCATGAATTAATTTAGAATCAGAATAAATAAAAATTGCGATTTGAATGTAAATTAATTATATATGTATGTATATACTGTATATACATATATGTGATATGTCTGTATATATATGTATATTCATATTCTAAATTGATCCATAATTTAGAAAATCAATTAAAAAAAATATCTATACTGTGTATGTATTACTTGTTGTTGTTTTATATTGATTTTCTACAATTTTGAATCAATGTAGAATCAAAATAAATAAAAATTGCAATTCGAATTTACGCAATTTTCTTGAGTATCTTCTGAACTTTATTATTATCTGTGAATGCAACCAAATATTTCTAGCATTTTTTTTTAATGATCAAAAATAGACACATAAATGATCTGCTTCTCACCTCGACTTACAATTTGAAAGCAAGTCAATCTGTCGGTAAAAAGGGTAATAATCCAACGCAATTACCGATGCAAACTGTTATACATTTATATGAATACATATTTCCTGGTACAAGCATCCTCTGCTGAAATGTGAAGGATTTACTTTGTGCAGGATGGAGTTTGAGAACCATCTTCACCAGCTGATGGAGCAGCACAAGAAGCTGTACTTTGTCATTGTAAGTCAGCCGCAATATCTCCTTCCTATTCCTCGCTAACGCTTTCTTCTTTGCTGCGCAGAAAGACTCGCGGCCCAAAGAGTGAGTGCACAGGTGTGCTGCACGTACGCTACAAGTCATTACACACACACACTGCTTACTACTGCTTTTCTTACGCCAAGACTTTGAGTCATGCTCCATCATCCTTCTTCATTTATTGAACAATAATGCCTTGCTTTTTCCTCACTGGAATACGTTTGACAGCTTTTGTGTTGATGACATTTGTGAAACGGTAGTAACGTAACAATGAATATTGTCCTTGTTTGAGTTGGCAACTACTAAGGGCACGGTAACATGTTTAATAAAGTACAAAGTGTGTTTACTTGAAGCACAACTAAACATCTTGTATCTCCACTCCAGACCACTGATAAGAATCATTTCAAATATTTACAATCCCAGAGAGAACACACAATAAACTGGACAACCACTAAATCTTTGGTTTAATCACACAATCCAACAGAGTGGAGACGTCCAGGAGTTTGTCATGTCCTACAGAACCACCTCGCTCCTTTCCCCACCAAACATCTTTATTTACATTAAATAACCAGCCAAATAGACACGTACACTTCTCAATCACGTCCAACCTGTTAGACTCAATCCTTACATCGACTTTCATGAGCTGACTTTTAGGCTGCATTCACACCTCTGCTACTCTATTCCAGACCATTATATATATATATATATATGTATGTGTGGGAAAAAAATCACAAGACTACTTCATCTCTACAGGCCTGTTTCATGAGGGGTTCCCTCAATCATCAGGAGATTTTAATGGAAGCATTCACATACCATGGTTTATATAGGGCACAGAGTGGGTGGGTACAGGCTGGCGTAGGGGCGTGGTGATTGGCTCATGTGTTACCTAGGAGGTGTTTCCGTCTGTGGCGGCATGCTGATACAATTTCGCTGCGCTTGTTGAGGGATGACAGGTCTGGACGGTAAATAATAAACAGTTTCTCTTTCAAGCATAGGTTGCATCTTTTATTACCACTATTGTAAGGTGTGCTGGATGCAAGAATTTGCCATGTTATTGAATATTCAACATTATTGTCTTTGAGGTCCCAAATGTGTTTGCTGAGTTCTGTGGTATTTCGCAGGTTTTGGTTCCTGAAAGAAGCCTTGTGATTGTTCCATCTGGTTTTGAATTCTCCCTCGGTTAATCCTACATATGTGTCGGATGTGTTAATGTCCTTGCGTATTACCTTAGATTGGTAGACAACTGATGTTTGTAAGCACCCCCCGGTGAGGGGGCAATCAGGTTTCTTTCGACAGTTACATGCTTTGTTGGTTTTGGAGTCGCTCTGACTGGGGGTTGACGGCTCATTTGCAATTGTTTTGTTGTGGTTTGAGATGATTTGTCGTATATTGTTCATGCAGCTGTAGCTCAATTTAATGTTGTTCTTGTTGAATACATTTCTTAGGTTGTTGTCTTTGGGGAAGCGCAGCGAAATTGTAACAACATGCCGCCACAGACGGAAACACCTCCTAGGTAACACATGAGCCAATCACCACGCCCCTACACCAGCCTGTACCCACCCACTCTGTGCCCTATATAAACCATGGTATGCGAATGCTCCCATTAAAATCTCCTGACGATTGAGGGTACCCCCCCTCATGAAACAGGCCTGTGGAGATGAAATAGTCTTGTGATTTTTTTCCCCCACACATACATATATTGCGCTCTACTACGGTATCGAGCACTATTTTTTGGATAACCTTATTAAGACATATATATATATATATATATATATATATATATATATATATGTATGTGTGGGAAAAAAAATCACAAGACTACTTCATCTCTACAGGCCTGTTTCATGAGGGGTTCCCTCAATCATCAGGAGATTTTAATGGAAGCATTCACATACCATGGTTTATATAGGGCACAGAGTGGGTGGGTACAGGCTGGCGTAGGGGCGTGGTGATTGGCTCATGTGTTACCTAGGAGGTGTTTCCGTCTGTGGCGGCATGCTGATACAATTTCGCTGCGCTTGTTGAGGGATGACAGGTCTGGACGGTAAATAATAAACAGTTTCTCTTTCAAGCATAGGTTGCATCTTTTATTACCACTATTGTAAGGTGTGCTGGATGCAAGAATTTGCCATGTTATTGAATATTCAACATTATTGTCTTTGAGGTCCCAAATGTGTTTGCTGAGTTCTGTGGTATTCCGCAGGTTTTGGTTCCTGAAAGAAGCCTTGTGATTGTTCCATCTGGTTTTAAACTCTCCCTCGGTTAATCCTACATATGTGTCGGATGTGTTAATGTCCTTGCATATTACCTTAGATTGGTAGACAACTGATGTTTGTAAGCACCCCCCGTTGAGGGGGCAATCAGGTTTCTTTCGACAGTTACATGCTTTGTTGGTTTTGGAGTCGCTCTGACTGGGGGTTGACGGCTCATTTGCAATTGTTTTGTTGTGGTTTGAGATGATTTGTCGTATATTGTTCATGCAGCTGTAGCTCAATTTAATGTTGTTCTTGTTGAATACTTTTCTTAGGTTGTTGTCTTTGGGGAAGCGCAGCGAAATTGTAACAACATGCCGCCATAGACGGAAACACCTCCTAGGTAACACATGAGCCAATCACCACGCCCCTACGCCAGCCTGTACCCACCCACTCTACATGGTATGTGAATGCTTCCATTAAAATCTCCTGATGATTGAGGGAACCCCTCATGAAACAGGCCTGTAGAGATGAAGTAGTCTTGTGATTTTTTTCCCCACACATACATATATTGCGCTCTACTACGGTATCGAGCACTATTTTTTGGATAACCTTATTAAGACATATATATATATATATATATATATATATATATATATACTTGGTGCGGTTGGCTCCACCCTGCTATATCTGTCCTGACCAAAGCCTGTGCAGTAAAAAACCTAAGAAATGACATGATCAGGCAGCTTTTGTGATAAATTATCTGACATAACTCAAACATTCTGAACCTAAATGATGTCTACCAGGTTGAATATTTGGTTATTTTTCACAATTTTGAATCTCAGATTTGACAAAAAGCTTGTAAATATACTTTGAAATAAGCTTTTGTGACATAACTCTGATAATCCAGACTAAAATGTTGTCTGCTAGGTCAAAAACGTATTTTTTCAAAAAGGTTCTGATATATTTTTCATCTTAGATTTGACAAAAAGCTTGTAAAATATACTTTGAAAGAGCTTTTATGACATAACTCTGATATTGCAGACTAAAATGTTGTCTGCTAGGTTGAATACTTATTTGTTTAAAACGTTTCTGATATATTTTTCAGCTTAAATTTGACAAAAAGCTTGTAAAATATACTTTAAAGAGCTTTTATGACATAACTCTGATATTGCAGACTAAAATGTTGTCTGCTAGGTTGAATACTTATTTGTTTAAAACGTTTCTGATATATTTTTCAGCTTAAATTTGACAAAAAGCTTGTAAAATATACTTTAAAGAGCTTTTGTGACATAACTCTGATAGTAGACTAAAATGTTGTCTGCTAGGTTAAATATGTATTTTTTTTAAATGGTTCTGATATATTTTTCAGCTTAGATTTGACAAAAAGCTTGTAAAATATACTTTGAAAGAGTTTTTGTGACATAACTCTGATAGTAGACTAAAATGTTGTCTGCTAGGTTGAATACTTATTTGTTTTAAAAAGTTTCTGATATATTTTTCAGCTTAAATTTGACAAAAAGCTTGTAAAATATACTTTAAAGAGTTTTTGTGACATAACTGATATTCCAGACTAAAATGTCGTCTGCTAGGTTAAAAACATATATATTTTTTAAACGGTTCTGATATATTTTTCAGCTTAGATTTGACAAAAACCTTGTAAAATATACTTTGAAAGAGCTTTTATGACATAACTCTGATATTTCAGACTAAAATGTTGTCTGCTAGGTTAAAAACATATATTTTTTTAAAGGTTCTGATATATTTTTCAGCTTAGATATGACAAAAGCTTGTAAAATATACTTTAAAGAGCTTTTGTGACATAACTCTGATAGTAGACTAAAATGTTGTCTGCTAGGTTAAAAAAGTATTTTTTCAAAAAGGTTCTGATATATTTTTCATCTTAGATTTGACAAAAACCTTGTAAAACATACTTTGAAAGAGCTTTTGTGACATAACTCTGATATTCCCGACTAAAATGTTGTCTGCTAGGTTGAATACTTATTTGTTTTAAAAAGTTTCTGATATATTTTTCAGCTTAGATTTGACAAAAAGCGTGTAAAATATACTTTAAAGAGCTTTTATGACATAACTCTGATAGTAGACTAAAAAGAGAGGGGAAAAACAGAGAACTCTTCCAACCTATTTTGTCTTACGTTTGTCATTTTTACGCTCCTCTGAGAGTTGAAATGTGACCGAGACCCATCCCTCAAGCGGTCTCGGCCACACTTGACCAGTAGAGCGAAGAGAGTTCCGGTAACGCGAAGCAAACATGACAGGTGTGAACGCAGCCTCACTCTAGCATGTGTTAGCATGTTAGCATGTGTTTGTGTTTTCAGCCGTCGTCCGTTCCCCAGTTCATTCTGCTAGTCTCCTGGATTGGCACAGTAAATCCCCAAAATGTAAAAACAAAAAAAAGAAAACTACACAATTGATATCAACACAAAGCACCAAGGCCAATGTCCAACTAGAATCCAGGTACATTTATTTAATGGCTTCTGCATTTTTCTCCATTTAGGTGCAACGTCTCACTTCCTGTGTCTTTCAGTCGTGTCCACACAAGTAAGGGTCCACGGACCTCCCCTCTTCCTTTAGCCTGTCCTCTTGCTGAGTCAACATTCCGCACCCATTGACGTCTGTTGTTGTTGTTGTTGCATTTTTCCATGTCAAGTTTCAAGCTTACTTCCGGGGTAAAAATCCAGCAGGTATAAAAAACAAAAAACAAAAAAAAGCACACAAAGCAGACCTGGCATGTGGTTGGCACATTGTGGCTGTTTGATCGTCGCTTTATTAAGATTCCACGTCATCGTTCACTCCTCCGTCTTTCATGTTATCCCAAGGTATTCCCCATCTGTTACCAGAACGACAGGAATGGTTTTGGGGTTAATCAGAATCAGCGACAGAAATGTACAGTGGTGGTCAAAAGTCTACATACTAGAGATGCGCGGATAGGCAATTATTTCATCCGCAACCGCATCAGAAAGTCGTCAACCATCCGCCATCCACCCGTTTCTAACATTTAATCAGAACCGCACCCGCCCGTTGTTATATATCTAATATAGACGATGCAAGGCATTAGTGAGGTTATAAAGCTTTTGCCTGTTAAAGAAAGGAGACTGATCCAATGCAGCACAGACATTCCTTGATGCTGATGTTGGTGAGTCTGGTTTGAAGTTTCTGGCTGCAACCAGTACTGTATTTCCGTCTCGGTTGTGTGTTTTTATTCTTTTTTTTTTTTAAATAATCACATTTTAGTACACATTTAAATATTTTAATCGTACAAATGTCGTGCTCTTCTCTGATGATCTCTCTGAAAGTAAACAGGTTTTTAAAAAGAAAGTAATAGTTTATCTGAGTCTGTAAATTAATTTGCTTGTTGGTGATTTTTGTTTGGTTTTGTATTGTGTAGGTATTAGAGATGCGCGGATAGGCAATTATTTCATCCGCAACCGCATCAGAAAGTCGTCAACCATCCGCCATCCACTCGATGTAACATTTAATCAGAACCGCATCCGCCCGCACCCGCCCGTTGTTATATATCTAATATAGACGATGCAAGGCATTAGTGAGGTTATAAAGCTTTTGCCTGTTAAAGAAAGGAGACTGATCCAATGCAGCACAGACATTCGCTTGATGCTGATGTTGGTGAGTCTGGTCCAGTGCGCAATCATATGGGAGCCGCGCTGAGCGCACCTCCAAGCGCGTCTCGCTGCCGGCGACGGCCGGGTATGGGCCCGACGTTCCAGCGCCATCCATTTTCAGGGCTAGTTGATTCGGCAGGTGGGTTGTTACACACTCCTTAGCGGGTTCCGACTTCCATGGCCACCGTCCTGCTGTCTATATCAACCAGGGTGAGCCCCACCCCTTTCGTGAGCGCACTGCGCGCGGAGTGACCCCTGTTACGCGCCCCCGGCAACAGGGGTGGCGGGCAGGTAAGCTGCGCGGGCGGAGCGCGCGGAGTGACCCCTGTTACGAGCCCCCGGCCACGGGGGTGGCGGGCAGGTAAGCTGCTTACCTGCTGCGCGTGACGCCGGCCGCGGCGAAGGCGGACGAGGCGGGGTGTCGGTGCGGTGGGCGCGGTGGTGACCCTGGACGTGCGTCGGGCCCTTCTCGTGGATCGCCTTCGCCGCAGCCGGCGTCACGCGCAGCAGGTAAGCAGCTTACCTGCCCGCCACCCCCGTGGCCGGGGGCTCGTAACAGGGGTCACTCCGCGCGCTCCGCCCGCGCAGCTTACCTGCCCGCCACCCCTGTTGCCGGGGGCGCGTAACAGGGGTCACTCCGCGCGCAGTGCGCTCACGAAAGGGGTGGGGCTCACCCTGGTTGATATAGACAGCAGGACGGTGGCCATGGAAGTCGGAACCCGCTAAGGAGTGTGTAACAACCCACCTGCCGAATCAACTAGCCCTGAAAATGGATGGCGCTGGAGCGTCGGGCCCATACCCGGCCGTCGCCGGCAGCGAGACGCGCTTGGAGGTGCGCTCAGCGCGGCTCCCATATGATTGCGCACTGGTGTGCGTCTGGGTCGTGACAGCGTGGCAAGCGAATGTCTGTGCTGCATTGGATCAGTCTCCTTTCTTTAACAGGCAAAAGCTTTATAACCTCACTAATGCCTTGCATCGTCTATATTAGATATATAACAACGGGCGGGTGCGGGCGGATGCGGTTCTGATTAAATGTTAGATCGGGTGGATGGCGGATGGTTGACGACTTTCTGATGCGGTTGCGGATGAAATAATTGCCTATCCGCGCATCTCTAGTATGTAGACTTTTGACCACCACTGTATGTTTAATAACAGGAGTGACTTCTAGTGAATAAATGATTTGATGGTAACAAACATGTTGACTGAACTAAAGCTTTATTCCATTAAGGAACATGTTATGTCTCAGAAAGCGTTAAAATCATTATTCTCAAGTGCCTAGTGGTTAGAGTGTCCGCCCTGAGATCGGTAGGTTGTGGGTTCAAACCCCGGCCGAGTCATACCAAAGACTATAAAAATGGGACCCATTACCTCCCTGCTTGGCACTCAGTATCAAGGGTTGGAATTGGGGGTTAAATCACCAAAAATGATTCCCGGGCGTGGCCACCGCTGCTGCCCACTGCTCCCCTCACCTCCCAGGGGGTGATCAAGGGTGATGGGTCAAATGCAGAGAATAATTTCGCCACACCTAGTGTGTGTGTGACAATCATTGGTACTTTAACTTTAACTTTAAACTTCATTGACTGCATCTAAACACAACCTACATATTCTACCCCCCAGTGAGTCATATTTCCTTCCCAGCTACACTGCAAGTTTCATCCTTGCAATAGTAGACTACCTCAAAGCGGCTGTAGACCTTCTTCTCCTTCCTCAGGCTCTCTATCCTCTTCAGCAGTCCCTCCCTCTCTTGGACGCCGACTTGGGGTCGCAGAAAGCGGTTCTTTTTGGCAGAGAAGTCGCTGTCCAGACCCTTGGCCTTGGCATCGCGCTCGCCGTCTCCTGCGTCGTCCCGCTCAAGACGGTTCTTCTGACTGTTGGCTGAGATCTGCTCCAGGATGACCTTGGTGTCATCGCGGAGGTTGCTACTGAACAGGGTCGAGTTGGCGGACGCCTGGTAACGTGAGACGGATGTGCCGGCTGATGTCCGGTGATTGGCGGTTGTTTGATCGGCAGGGGAGGATTCCGCGTCCTTGGCAGAAGAACTCTGCTTTTTGCTGTAATCTTCAACCATTTCTTTCACTGTGCCAATGCTGCGGTCCTCACCCGATGATTTCTTCTCCTTATCTTTGGGTACCAATAATCCCTTCAGTCTCTGAGTCTGTTTCTTCAGGAAGTCAAGGGTTTTACCGTCACCCTTTCCCTCACCACTACTAAGTGTGTTGATGGAGGTGTTGGATCCCCTCTGCTGAGCGTCCTTTGAGTCGTCACGAGGCAAAGTGGAAGAACTCTGGGAACGACTCTTCTTCAGCTCACTCTTCTCCGTGTCTGTGGCATCCGTTAAGAGCTCCTCACCGCAGGAGATCCTACGAGGGTTGAGTCCTTTGAGCTTGAGCGGGTCCCTTTTAAAGATCTTAGGGGACGGAAGGGGCTTCAGTGACTTAAATAAATCTTTCTTTTGGCTATCGGATGAATTCTCCTCCTTGTGAGGTTCAAAAGGCTTCGCAGCGCTTACAAAAGGCTTTGGAGAGATTAGCGATGCTTTTGTAGACGTAAACGAAGATCGCCGATTGAGGTCGGCAATTTTTGCTTGGACTTCTGATTTCTTTGCCTCGGATTCTGTTGACACGACAGCAGCCGCGGGGGTCGTCGTGCTCGCTGTTGTTTTTTCGGGGACTTTGGCAGAAACGTCTGGCTTTTTCTCAGCTGGCTCTGGGCCTTTCAGCGATGACTCGGTCTCCATTTTTGATGCTTTTCTCTTGGCAGCGACGTCATTGAAATACTGCAGTCGACTGGCCGGGTCGTTGATATTTAGAGACGATGACACTCCGTCATTAGACTTCAAAGGTCCCTCAGATTTCTTGTATTCGTCTTTTGCTTCTGTTGTATTTGTCAAGCTTTTCTCCTCTTCTTCTTCTTGATTTGTAACCCCACTTTTCTCTTCTTTCTCCTTACTCTGCTCCTCGGGTGTCTTTTTCCACTCAAAAGGTTCTCGAGATAAAGCCCTCCTCTTCTCTAGGATCTGGGCTACGATGGAGGAAGTGCGCACAGAGTCTAACTTCTCATCTTCTTCTGCGGCTGCTTTCAGGCCAGTGCTCCCGCTGTGCATCTCTGCTTTCGACGACGAGAATATGAGCGAGGAACGTAGACGGGAGCTACGCTGCAGCAGCGGGTTAATCCGTGAACGGAAGGATTCATGTTTCGAAAGGAAGCGATCTGGCGCCTCACTGTCCTCCGTTCCAAAACTCCTATCATCCTCCTCATATCTATCCACTGACATGGATCTTTTGTCACTAACTGAGGAGAGCACTTCCTTTGTGGTTGAGTCCCTGTCGGTTCTGTCAGGTACAACTGGCTTTCCGTAGCGTGGTCTTTGGATCTCTGCTCTGGCCTTGGGGGCAACTGAAATGTCTTGCTCCTGAGAAGGTGGGGGATCTTCAAATGCATCAGGCCCCAAGGGTTGATTCAGACCCTCTTCTCCACCTTCCTCATATGTACTAAGATACGAATGGATCCTCCAGTTCCTTAAACCGTGCCTAACACTCGGGTCTTGGTTGTGCTCCTGTTCGGATTGTTTCGAAAATGGCTTCTTCTCTGGTGGGTGAAGCTGTGTGGGTGAGCTTTGACAGGCGTAAGCATGTCCTAAGGTTGGCCTCTTCAGAGCAGAACTTCCTCCATACCTTCCAGCTATTGGAGGTGTCTGAACCCCTTCTGGTCCACTTAAATCCTCTGATGAAAGATTTACACCACCTCTGCCATAGTTTCCATAGTTTGGCTCTTGATCAGAGCGGAATGAGCTGGAGTCTGAATACTGGTCAATGGCTAGATGTGTAGAACGTATTCTGTCGTAGTGTCCGTGGCCAGAACCTGATCCAGGCCCTTCATTGTACAAATGGAGTTTCTGTTCTCTGTAAATAAAAAAATAAAACAGTGAAGTGCAATTGCTTTAAATATTGATTTAAAAAAAACATTCGCGAAGAAATGTCAATTAACCTGTGGAAGTCTGACTCATCGAGATTGTTCATGACTCTGTGCTTCATGTAGTGCCTCGAGGACTTGTAGTTCTCTTGGGTTCCTTCTGCATAGCTGTGCCTCTTAAAGCCGCTCAACTCCATCTGACGGGATACTATCGACCTTCCCTGGTCCAAATATGACGACTGCAAGCGGAACGGTTGCTGGGAGTACTTGCCAATGGTGATTCCCGCCCCGGGCTCAATAGTGTGTCGGAATGGGTCGTTCCTCCGGAAAGGAAGTGCAGAGTTGCGGTCCTGGTCCCCGTGCGAGAAACCGTAGGAAATCTCGGGTTGCCTTCGGAAACTCACGGGGTTCCGCAATGACTGGGTCCTCTTAAAACCTATCTGTCTGTTGAAGAAACTTCCAGTGTCAGAGAGGGCGAGAGTTCTGTCCGACGGGTCCACGACGAGAGGCTCCGACTGAGCATAGAGAATGCGGAACTCTTCATCAAACGTGGAAACCAGCTCTCCGAGAAAAAGGTGAGCGATGCAGCGATGAATCTTCTCGTATGACCACATGAAGCTGTAAGAACATTTCATAAGTAAATGGTAAACTATGAATTGCTGTCACCTATTCTCATCAATAGAACTCACCTGTAGTTACCGCTAAGTACAGCTCTGCAGTCAGCCAGCAGGAAGCGATCTTTCATCTGCCCCTTAAAGGACTTTCCCGTCCGGGAATTATACGTTATTCCGGCCACAGTCCTGACGCGCATCATCTGTAAAAAAACCACTTTGAGCCTGGTGTACCTCGCAGGAAGACCTACGAGTGACGGTGAATACCTACATGGATCATGTCCAGGTTGACCTTACAGTTGATCACCATGGAGACAAAGTTGTGGGCTTCCTGCTCATCCAAAAGAATATAAATAGGAACATGGCGTGCTGCCGCGTCCAAGAGGTCAGCAAATATGTCAACATCTGTAAACATGTCCATCACCACGGCAACGACCTAAAACAGATGAAGTACACCGTGTCAGAAAATAATCATCAGAAATACCTGATTTTTTTATACAGTTTTGTGTCTGGTCGGGTTATGCAATTTACTTTAGGGGTAGCAGTTCAAGAAGATAAACTACAAACGGTATGTTTTAAATACAAAGATGTGGACGTTAAACTTCCAACATGCCAAAATGTTGTCTGCTAGGTTGAATGCGTATTTTAAAAATATCCATCCATCCATCTTCTTCCGCTTATCCGAGGTCGGGTCGCGGGGGCAGCAGCCTAAGCAGGGAAGCCCAGACTTCCCTCTCCCCAGCCACTTCGTCCAGCTCTTCCTGTGGGACCCCGAGGCGTTCCCAGGCCAGCCGGGAGACATAGTCTTCCCAACGTGTCCTGGGTCTTCCCCGCGGCCTCCTACCGGTCGGACGTGCCCTAAACACCTCCCTAGGGAGGCGTTCGGGTGGCATCCTGACCAGATGCCCGAACCACCTCATCTGGCTCCTCTCCATGTGGAGGAGCAGCGGCTTTACTTTGAGCTCCCCCCGGATGACAGAGCTTCTCACCCTATCTCTAAGGGAGAGCCCCGCCACCCGGCGGAGGAAACTCATTTGGGCCGCTTGTACCCGTGATCTTGTCCTTTCGGTCATAACCCAAAGCTCATGACCATAGGTGAGGATGGGAACGTAGATCGACCGGTAAATTGAGAGCTTTGCCTTCCGGCTCAGCTCCTTCTTCACCACAACGGATCGATACAGCGTCCGCATTACTGAAGACGCCGCACCGATCCGCCTGTCGATCTCACGATCCACTCTTCCCTCACTCGTGAACAAGACTCCGAGGTACTTGAACTCCTCCACTTGGGGCAAGATCTCCTCCCCAACCCGGAGATGGCACTCCACCCTTTTCCGGGCGAGAACCATGGACTCGGACTTGGAGGTGCTGATTCTCATCCCAGTCGCTTCACACTCAGCTGCGAACCGATCCAGTGAGAGCTGAAGATCCTGGCCAGATGAAGCCATCAGGACCACATCATCTGCAAAAAGCAGAGACCTAATCCTGCAGCCACCAAACCAGATACCCTCAACGCCTTGACTGCGCCTAGAAATTCTGTCCATAAAAGTTATGAACGGAATCGGTGACAAAGGGCAGCCTTGGCGGAGTCCAACCCTCACTGGAAACGTGTCCGACTTACTACCGGCAATGCGGACCAAGCTCTGGCACTGATCATACAGGCAGCGGACTGCCACAATCAGACTGTCCGATACCCCATACTCTCTGAGCACTCCCCACAGGACTTCCCGAGGGACACGGTCGAATGCCTTCTCCAAATCCACAAAACACATGTAGACTGGTTGGGCAAACTCCCATGCACCCTCAAGGACCCTGCCGAGAGTATAGAGCTGGTCCACAGTTCCACGACCAGGACGAAAACCACACTGTTCCTCCTGAATCCGAGGTTCGACTATCCGGCGTAGCCTCCTCTCCAGTACACCTGAATAGACCTTACCGGGAAGGCTGAGGAGTGTGATCCCACGATAGTTAGAACACACCCTCCGGTTCCCCTTCTTAAACAGAGGAACCACCACCCCGGTCTGCCAATCCAGTGGTACTGGAACTTAAAAATAAGTTCTGATATATTTTTCAGCTTAGATTTGACAAAAAGCTGGTAAAATATACTTTAAAAGAGCTTTTATGACATAACTCTGATATTCCAGACTAAAATGTTGTCTGCTAGGTTAAATACATATTTTCTAAGGTTCTAATATATTTTTCAGCTTACATTTGACAAAAATCTTGTAAAATATACTTTAAAAGAGCAGGTCTAACCGCTCATGAGCGTGTGACATGTACATTGCTAGCTAATTACCCTTATTAGCCACAAGCCTGCCAGACAGACGGATGTGGAAAGGGTGTGGCAGCAAAGTTGGCAGATAAAAAAATACAATTAGGTTCCTAAGGAGATAGCATAGCCCAAGCATTCTTCACCGTGACAAAGCACAAGATAGCCTCTGGCATGCTGGGTTATTTCCACAAGATTCCGCATGACAGCTATTTTAGCATGCTAAGCTGTGTTCACAAACTACAGTCGCCCCTCGCATCATCACTTTTCAAATATTGCGGCTTCACTACATTGCTGATTTTGTTGTTGTTGATAAAGACAGTCACCGACCGGGACTTACAGGTCAAGTAAGGGTGACAATAACAACTAATAGGCGCCATCTTCACGGCAACAATGGAGTGGACCACCTTTTGTGATGTCTTCATCTTCAACTCCTGCCTCATCAATTTCTGCGTTTCCATTGCAGTTTTTGCAAAGTAAAAGCGACATTTCCCACCAAGTGCATTAGTGGTGGAGGGAATACTTCGAAGACCTCCTCAATCCCACCAACACGTCTACGTATGAGGAAGCAGTGCCTGGGGAATCTGTGGTGGGCTCTTCTACTTCTGGGGCTGAGGTTGCTGAGGTAGTTAAAAAGCTTCTCGGTGGCAAGGCCCCGGGGGTGGATGAGATCCGCCCGGAGTTCCTTAAGGCTCTGGATGCTGTGGGGCTGTCTTGGTTGACAAGACTCTGCAGCATCGCGTGGACATCGGGGGCGGTACCTCTGGATTGGCAGACCGGGGTGGTGGTTCCTCTCTTTAAGAAGGGGAACCGGAGGGTGTGTTCTAACTATCGTGGGATCACACTCCTCAGCCTTCCCGGTAAGGTCTATTCAGGTGTACTGGAGAGGAGGCTACGCCGGATAGTCGAACCTCGGATTCAGGAGGAACAGTGTGGTTTTCCTCCTGGTCGTGGAACTGTGGACCAGCTCTATACTCTCGGCAGGGTCCTTGAGGGTGCATGGGAATTTGCCCAACCAGTCTACATGTGTTTTGTGGACTTGGAGAAGGCATTCGACCGTGTCCCTCGGGAAGTCCTGTGGGGAGTGCTCAGAGAGTATGGGGTATCGGACTGTCTGATTTTGGCGGTCCGCTCCCTGTATGATCAGTGTCAGACCTTGGTCCGCATTGCCGGCAGTAAGTCGGACACGTTTCCAGTGAGGGTTGGACTCCGCCAAGGCTGCCCTTTGTCACCGATTCTGTTCATAACTTTTATGGACAGAATTTCTAGGCGCAGTCAAGGCGTTGAGGGGATCTGGTTTGGTGGCTGCAGGATTAGGTCTCTGCTTTTTGCAGATGATGTGGTCCTGATGGCTTCATCTGGCCAGGATCTTCAGCTCTCGCTGGATCGGTTCGCAGCCGAGTGTGAAGCGACTGGGATGAGAATCAGCACCTCCAAGTCCGAGTCCATGGTTCTCGCCCGGAAAAGGGTGGAATGCCATCTTCGGGTTGGGGAGGAGACCCTGCCCCAAGTGGAGGAGTTCAAGTACCTCGGAGTCTTGTTCACGAGTGAGGGAAGAGTGGATGGTGAGATCGACAGGCGGATCGGTGCGGCATCTTCAGTAATGCGGACGCTGTATCGATCCGTTGTGGTGAAGAAGGAGCTGAGCCGGAAGGCAAAGCTCTCAATTTACCGGTCGATCTACGTTCCCATCCTCACCTATGGTCATGAGCTTTGGGTTATGACCGAAAGGACAAGATCACGGGTACAAGCGGCCGAAATGAGTTTCCTCCGCCGGGTGGCAGGGCTCTCCCTTAGAGATAGGGTGAGAAGCTCTGTCATTCGGGGGGAGCTCAAAGTAAAGCCGCTGCTCCTCCACATGGAGAGGAGCCAGATGAGGTGGTTCGGGCATCTGGTCAGGATGCCACCCGATCGCCTCCCTCGGGAGGTGTTTAGGGCACGTCCGACCGGTAGGAGGCCACGGGGAAGACCCAGGACACGTTGGGAAGACTATGTCTCCCGGCTGGCCTGGGAACGCCTCGGGATCCCCCGGGAGGAGCTGGACGAAGTGGCTGGGGAGAGGGAAGTCTGGGCTTCCCTGCTTAGGCTGCTGCCCCCGCGACCCGACCTCGGATAAGCGGAAGAAGATGGATGGATGGATGGATACATTAGCGAGTTGTAGGTGTTTTGCATCATGAGCCGTAATTCTCCTAAAATCTCATCCCGCGAGACTCCAGTTTGAGGAAGATATTGCAGACGGAGACGATCGATCAAAGGCAACGTCCTTTCGGTCCCCTTGACACTTGTTCGGGGATGTGGGTCTCTCCGAGCCTGCGGGTCGGCCTACATTGCGGGGATAGGACCCGCGAGATGGCCCGGTGCGGCGGTGCCGTCCGATCGCAAGTGAGACCACAACGACACGTCTTCTGTAGTTGTCCTGCATTGGCGCCCCGCCGGTTCGGTGCCTTTTAAATGAGGAAAAAGTGTTTCCATCATGCTTCTGCGGGAAAACTTCTATACTGAAACGTCTCAAAAAGCACCTCACAAGCGCGCTAAAATGTTTTAGCGATATTTGAGAAGTTTTTCTTACTGCGATATTCAAGTTCTGTGCATTTCTCGGGGTGATGGAAACGCAGCTAATAACACATCTCCATATCGGCGAGCTTTTGATGTGAGCGATTTTCAAAAGACGAGACGTACCGGTACCAGTGCGTCACTTAATGCTAACAAGACTGCTATCCGCAGCTGTCTGGGCAATGCTAAGTGGAGATAAACTCTGTTGATTCAAAGACGCGCCTCATCTTCGAGATGAATAACAAAGAAACAAAAACAAAAAAACCCACGGCTAATGGCTATCTTAGCTGCAGCTGTCAAGTTGACCAAGTTTTTGCACAGAAACTTATGTTCTATAAGTTCTATCTTATAGGAATTACCCAGGATGTGATTCAGTATTTCCACGTAGTGGTCGTGTTGTAGTGGCCGGGTTATGATCATAGCAATGACGCCTCTGGGCTATCAGTGACTACTGTAATCTACAGAAGAACAAACTCAAGGCTACTATATTGGGCGAAATAAGCTTAAAGGGACTAAACAGTTTTTTATGCTCAAACTATTAAAATGATCGTACTTCTCGGAAATTCGTTTACAAACCAATTAGCCACGATAAACGGAGGACGACTGTACTTGTGTTCATATGGATTGTTTTGCGTACTATTCAGATGCTTTATTTCAGGGAAAAAACCTATGATGTCTACAGGTTTTCTGTCTCCCGGTTCTTACTTGGCGAGCGTTCTTAATGAGTCTCCTGGCTTGCTCCTTAATGCTAGGCATGTTTGTTTCCGAGGGGTTGACCAGAGTAGTGACTTCCGTGGGCCCGACAAAGTTGTGCTGGGTGATCGGCCAGCCCAGGTCCAGGCCCGGGGCGGCCATATCGGACTGCATGGGCCAGTAGGTGTCTGAGGATCCCTCGACATTGTGGCCCACATCTGAGAAAGTCAGATCTGGGACGCTTTGGGAGTGACTAGGCCCCTGGATGGTAGACTTGATGTGCTCGATTTCCTGTGGCGCGAGAAAGCTGACCACGTCTGCATTCTGGAGGAACTCGCAATAACCCTGATGGGGAGGAAACGCAGAGCCATTTAATAAAAAGTTAAGATCAACTTTATCCAAGTGATCACAATGCCTGAAGTACTAGAAACATTTACCGGGACGTCATGTTCTATCAGTGCATCGATGGCAAGACGATACTCCTCCTTGTAGTGCGGGGGCAGGTAGTTTGGGTCGAGGGGGTTCTCTCCAATCGACGAACTTTGTGACCGGTGAGCCATGGTTAGGGAAACGGGGGTCACAGGTCAGGGTAAAACGGGGGTATGCGAAACTCTGTAACACAGAAGGGATCAAGTCAATGCACACAATGAACAACTCGCTTACATTTTCACATTCAGGTGCGTTTTGCGAGAGAACTGACACCATGACACGGAAATACGTGAAGGAGAGACGGGGAATGACTGAGCAGAGAGTGTTGAAGGTATGCAGAGGTGTACAGACAGGTTCTCTCAGAGTCAACGTGTCACGGCTGGTTGTTGCTTACTTCAAGTCAGCAGTTGGTTTTTAGAAAAGGACATTAAACTTGCAATGGTTTGGAAACACTGAAATAGATTGCTCTGCTTTGAGAACTCTAATAACAAGGTTTGGGTTAGTGTCTCCAGTTTCGCCAAACAGGGTGAACTAATGCACAAAGTTTGCAGGCTGTATTCCAACTTCAGTGATGTGTGAAGTGCAAGCAATTGAGACAACCAGGACAAACCCGCCCCCCCCCTCCACCTCACTTCCATGTTTTTTAATTGAATTTGGCCTTCACAGCTCCGTACGAGATGTCTCGACCGGGGGTCAAGTCGCTAGAAAAGTCCAATCTTCGTTTGAAGTCTGATTTCTGAAAGGGTTCCAACTCCCAAGGAGTGAGAATAAGTCTTTTTGATCTTAGTCAGACCTACGACGAGAACCACAATCCTGTTATACGACTTGTTGCAGCATGTACTTTTTGACTGTTTGGGTACGTTTCCGTGGAAACGTAGTCACTTATACTGTGTTGGGAGCCTATTGATTGTCCGTGCTCAACAATACCTTTTTGTGTGGCACACACACACACAGATCGTCTGTGATAACAAGTGGTCACAGAGTCCGGACCCGAGTGAGTCACCAGGTAACTCGGTTTTTTTTTTTGGGTGCAGCTACACTGCGGTAAAATGGCCGACTTCCTGCTTTCTCTTTCATTCCTAGTAGTAGGAACTGGGGCTTTGTGGTCAGCCTCTCTTCCACTTTTCCACAGTGGCCAGGAAAGTATGTTGGACATGGACTTATTCAACAACCGCCATGCTTCAAGACCCAGCTTGCTGCCTTAGGCGTTGCATCACAAAGAAGCTCATACTTGTTATGAAATGGAGCCTGACTGTCTCTGATTCAAGCATGATTGACCTTCTGCAGAAAAAAAGGAGGACTGTTGGGTGGTTCTCTCCGCCCAGCCCTGGGATAGTCAAACATGAAGTGAGGCCTGCTTTGTTTTGACAGCAAGATCAGACTGTTTAAGGTGCCTCGGGTGATAAGGTGCCTGAGAAGCACCCACACCCCAAACTGGTAGTTGGCAATTAGTAAAGACTACTAAAGCACCAACAACTTGAAATGCCCTTCTTGGCACATGGAGAGTTTCAAGTTGGAGTGACACAATCAAGGAGTTGTAAATCAATCTGCAGAAGCACAAAACTCTTCAGCAGCGTTATTGTCCGGTCTTATATCACGGCCCTTAAAACCTTTGCAGTTTGTTCAACCGGAAGCCGACTGCAGCTGGCCAGCACATATAAGCCCTGTGTGTTTGAGATGCGCCCAAAGTTTGCTCACAAAAGGCCAGTGGCTCATTTTTGGCATTCCTGCATCTACGCCAAAAATGCAAGAGGGGCACTGACAAAAATCTCTCAACGTGACCAAAAAACTTGTCAGACATTGTGAAACCGTCCGCGTTCTCTTAACGCGTGAATACGCCTAGAGAATCGACCGATCGGGAATACCTCGAGCTCATTTCGTGTGATGATTCGGCGTGAATAGACTGAGCGAGGAATACCTGAGAACAGGTTGGGAGGGATGAGCCAGTTTGTGCTCTCAGGACCTTCCAGAGGCGCCTCGGTCGTATTAACACACTCGGGACAGACGAGCGCAAACACAACACGTAACATGTCCCTCGTTTTAACAAAAGCATTGAGTGCCACACAAAGGGGGAGGGCGTACGACCCAAGGTCAGGCTCGTTGAGTCAAGGAACTCAATAAATACGGTGTTCCCTTGGTATATTCTAGAGCCCTGCTTGGTGAGTGAATTTCCACAAAGTAGTAAGGTTTTTATGAATATTATATCCATTTAAAGTCCTTATGAGCCCACTTAAAAACACTTCCTATGTCACTAAAACCTCTGCAATTTCACATGAAAACTTCAAATCTCAATATGGTACTTTAAAATCTGCAATGCACTGAAGTGAACCGCCAAACACTGTCGCTTGACTGTCAAGAACTGTTGGTGAGCCTCTGTTTCTGGTATCGGGTCGAACAGAACACAACGACAAATAACGATGTTTGCTGTGTTTAAAGCCATCAATGCCCGAAAAGTGCTTATGCACAATTAAATAAACGTGTTTTCAGCCTGGGTTTGAACTAGGGCTGCAGCTAACGATTATTTTTCTATCGATTAATCTATAGATTATTTTTTTCGATTAATCGGTTAATCTATAGATTATTTTTTTCGATTAATCTATAGATTATTTTTCCTTTTACCGATTTTTTTTTTTTTTTTTTAATGAAGAGGAAAAAATAAATGTAGGCCAGTTTTTTCAAAAGGCATGGCTTTTATTTACAAAAAAAAAAGTATGGCCACTCAGTCAACATTGACAACAACATGACAAAATATTCTGTAACAATGTAAACATTTAAAACTTTTAACATTTAACAAAATTAAAAGTAGCTTATTTGCTTTTTAATGTGCAAATATAAAAGTAAACATCCAGTGCAAATCTTAATATTCTGGAATAGTATAAGCATTTAAAAAGTAAAAGTATTGCTTATTTTGCTTTAAAATGTGCAAAAATAAAGATAAACATCCAATACAAAAAAAGTGCAAAACGGAAATATTCTGTAACAAGTGTAAACATTTCAACAAAAGTAAAAGTATTGCTTATTTGCTAAAATGTGCAAAAATAAAGCTAAACATCCAATACAAAAAAGTGTACAGTGTAAACATTTCAACAAAAGTAAAAGTATTGCTTATTTTGCTTAATAACACAACAATGATAGTATGATTAAAGTGAAAGTTAATTGTTGGTTTGTACATAGTATATGTAACTGTTAATGTTGTAAAAGGTATTTGCACAACTAATTAACGTTAGCGTTTGTGACACGTCTTGTGCCGTGGGGTTCTTTCAGGACCGACAGACTGAACGCCAGACGGCTTTGCCAGGTTTACAATCTTTTAATTTTACACAAAGTCTTTTCTCTTCCAACTGCGCGGATCGCGCACCTGGGCACGATTGCGGCGTCGCTCCCGGCGCGCCCCGCCTCGCCGCTCGCTCGCCGCCGCCGCCGCCTCTCCACAGCGTTAAAGAGGAGCGCGTCTTTGTAAACACTGAACAGGCACGCCAAACGCGCCTCTCAGAGCGAAACGGTGCTTTAGTTTATGAATTTACAACGCAGATACAAATGACACATTCATGTTTTTGTGTAATAATGACAACGTATACGCACGCGGACGATTGACTTGTTGATGGTGATGGCAGGAACGCTGTCGGGGGTTTTCTTTTCAAATGTTCGTTCATAGCCGTTGTGCTGCTATGATAGGCCATTTCCGCTCGACACAGTGTGCATACAACAACATTATTAGGCCGTTTATTGAAATACTCCGACACTTTTGACGACTTTTGGCGTGCTTTTTTCCCCTCGCTCGCATCGTCTGCTTTGCGCTCCGCCATGACAGTAAAGTAGAGTGACGTAAATATGCGACGCGCCGACACACAAAAACGGCGTCGACGTATTTACGTAACCGATGACGTCGACTACGTCGACGCGTCGTTTCAGCCTTAGTTTGAACATTGCCAACGTTAAGACCCGTCCCACATCTTCAAGAAGACTATTCTTGATTTTAGGAGCATCAAACTGAAACGCAGTTTCACCTACTTTGGTCCTGACTTTCCAGCTGGAGACCACTCTCTGAGGTTCTCGGATCTCGAGATGTCGAACTTGGAGCCATGGTATGATGACATAAATGGAGTGTCTACCCAAATAAACCGGAGAAAAAAAACGCTCACGGCCAGCTGGACCAAACAGACAACTGCCCTATGAGTGAGTCACACTTTAATATCGATCATGATACATGCAGCACGTCATAGGTGTTACATACACTGTCTGGCTAGCTGTGTACAAACAAAAGATGAAATAATACTTTACAAATGATTGTTCATGTTTTTCACTCAGTACAGATTGGTGTTCTATCACAGTGTTGTGCGTTACAAACTCAAACACGTAAGGTGCTTATCTCTTTCCGTAGCTAGCGTTTACGATGTGTTAGTACGCTAGCAAAAGAGTTGTTCACTCTTACAATAACAATGTTGCTACAGCTTGGTTATTATCAGAGGTGGGTAGAGTAGCCAGAAATTGTACTCAAGTAAGAGTACTGTTACTTTAGAGATTTATTACTCAAGTGAAAGTAAGGAGTAGTCACCCAAATATTTACTTGAGTAAAAGTAAAAAGTATGTTGTGAAAAAACTACTCAAGTACTGAGTAACTGATGAGTAACATACACACTCATATCATATCATACATATATATATATATATATGTATATATACACATATATATATACATACATTGATATATACAGTATATAATTTATATTTATTTATTTTGCTGTTTTTGTTTACATGTTAAAGGTGTTTTAATGAATATACATGCATGTTTAACACATATAGATTCCTTTCTTTCATGAAGTCTAGAATATAAGTTGGTGTATTACCTGATTCTGATGACTTGCGTTGATTGTAATCAGACAGTAGTGATGACAAACGTCCACGTTTTCAAATGGAGGAGAAGAAAAGTTCCTCCTTTCTGTCTAATACCACATGAAAGTGGTTGGTTTTTGGCATCTTATTTGTCCAGCTTCCATATTTGTTTTTATACACTTTACAAGAAATATATTGGCGGCAAACTCTGTAGCTTGCTAGCTTGTTTGCGCTGGCTTTCGGAGACTCTTGTTTTGAAAGCGCAGGCGCGATGGAGCGGCACTTTTATTGTGAAGACAGGAACGTCCTCATGTGCGTTCAGTCTTTAGGCTTTTGACGGGATGTACGGTTGAAATAAAAAAGTCTCTTTTTTCCTTCACACTTTTGATTGATTGATTGGAACTTTTATTAGTAGATTGCACAGTACAGTACATATTCCGTACAATTGACCACTAAATGGTAACACCCCAATACGTTTTTCAACTTGTTTAAGTCAGGTCATGTGACCACCTGGCTCTGTTTGATTGGTCCAACGTCACCAGTGACTGCGTCTGATTGGTGGAACGAAGTGAAACGTCACCAGTAAGGCAGGCACTTTGAAGGTCTGTCTGACAGACCAAAACAAACAAAGCATGCATTAACAGATCGATAAAAATTAGTAGCGAGCTGAATGTAGATAAAAGTAGCGGAGTAAAAGTAGCGTTTCTTCTCTATAAATATACTCAAGTAAAAGTAAAAGTATGTTGCATTAAAACTACTCTTAGAAGTACAATTTATCCCAAACGTTACTCAAGTAGATGTAACGGAGTAAATGTAGCGCGTTACTACCCACCTCTGGTTATTATACAGCTTACACAACGTAAATGACGTATTGTTGACGCTCTTTGAATGCATTTTTAAAGTCATTTAGAGGTAGAACGGATCGCTAACATTAGCTGAATTGCTAGCCACCAAGAACGAGACGATTTCTACATGTTGGAATGCAAAAAAATTTAAAGCTGCAAGCAGCGTTGGACGGGCCCGCGTATTTGGCAGGTGCTAGTCCTAAGTGTCCCAATACTTTTGTCTACTTGTAGTCTGAAGTGTCCCAAGACTTTTGTCTAGTGTACCTACCTTGTCTGCATTGTGTGGGCATGTTGGTGCTTCCTGCTTTTAAGCAGCCATCTTAAAAAAACAGCAGCGCAGCAGCATCAGCGCTGCGGGTCTTTGAAGGGTCATAAAATCAAAACCGGAGCAGTTATAAAAAAAAAAGCGCTTCTGTTGTTGTATTCACAAGGGTTCAATCTCTCTCCTGTGTTAGTTTGAAGGCGTTGAAAGGAGTTCGTTTTTGAAGGAAGGTGACCGGTTTTTACAAAAATTTTGTTTGAAGGGGGAATAGCAAACTTCCTGTTGATTTTTGCTGGGGGTTGTCAATTTATGAAAGGTAGGTCTAAGTGAGACCTACATAGAGGTATTTGTTTCATCTCTCTCTGACCTTCCCAGTGGGAGTTACAGGCATTTTTGTCAGATTTGTCATCCGAGGAGCAGTTTTTTGTGCGTTTTATTAAAAAATTGCTGTAGAGCACAATTTTTTGATTTTGGGTTGGGTTTTTTCATTAGATCACAGTTTTTGCCAGTCCTGATGTGTGTGTTCAGTTCAGTGAGTTTTGAAGCATGTTAAGGGGGTCAAATTACAGCTCAAAGAGGCAAAAGTGACTGTTTTTAGTACTTTTTTGTCTTGAAGGGGGAATTGCCAACTTCCTGTAGATTTTAGCCCGAGAATGTACCATTATGAAAGTTAGGTCTGAGTCAGACCTACATAGAAGATTTTGTTTCATGTCTTTCCGACCTTCCTAGTGGGAGTTACAGGCAGTCTAGTTTTTTTTTTCCTAGGGGGCGCTAGAGCGCAATTTTGAGTTTTGCAGTTGTTTTTTTTTTATTAAAAGACAATTTTCGCAGGTCCTGATGTGTGGGTCAAATTTGGTGAGTTTTGAAGCATTTTAAGTGGGTCAAACTAGTGCTCGAAGAGGCGGCGGAAGAAAAATAAAGAATAATAAAACCTTACAAATACAATAGGTCCTTATGTCCCATTGCGGGCCCTAACAACTACTTTTGTCTTCTTGTCTCTCATAATGATTGTGAACATTCCCCCAAAAATGCATTTTCCCTTAAAGGCCAAGTGGTGCTTAGAAACATAGAGAATTTTGTTCATAGTAACATTTTAGTAACCATGTTTTGAATCATGATTTGGTGCGAAAGTAAATACTTGTTTGATCGTATGTGTCAGCATACCTAACCAGGACAGGCACGATGGAAAAAGTATGGATATTTCGTAAGGGTGTAACGCAGCGTTTCTCAAAGTGTGGGGCGCGCCCCACTGGTGGGGAATAGAGACATGACAGGTGGGGCGCGAGGAACGGGAGGAAATTTCACTTTAAATTTTTTTTTTTAATTATTATATTCTTAGATTATTTTTTTTACTATGCTTTCATTTTCTATACACACTGTAAATCACTTTGTGATTCTGTCTGTGAAATCCGCTATATAAATAAATGGAAATTACCGGTACTTATTTTTACTGTAGGCTTTATATTTCTCGGTAGGAGCGAAAGTTTGACAGACATAGCAACAGTAACTAATGGGGGCGGGGCTAAGCGGAACAAACTTTTTAGCGGGCTAATGTGTGGACCACAATTCCACAAATATATACATTTGTGACTCGCACCTCAAAGGTCGTCGAGCCAGAGCCAGCGCCTGCAGAGAAACAAAAATGTAACACTTTTTTTGATTTATTATTGAACTTGATGCAAGTTATAACACTTTTTTTAATTTATTATTGAACTTGATGCAAGTTATAACACTTTTTTTTATTTATTATTGAACTTGATGCAAGTTATTTGATTTATTATTGAACTTGATGCAAGTTATTTGATTTATTATTGAACTTGATGCAAGTTATAACACTTTTTTTGATTTATTATTGAACTTGATGCAAGTTATAACACTTTTTTAAATTTATTATTGAACTTGATGCAAGTTATAACACTTTTTTTGATTTATTATTGAACTTGATGCAAGTTATTTGATTTCTTATTGAACTTGATGCAAGTTATAACACTCTTTTTTTTTATTATTGAACGTGATGCAAGTTATAACACTTTTTTTTTTTTATTATTGAACTTGTTGCAAGTTATAACACTTTTATTTGATTTATTATTGAACTTGATGCAAGTTATAACACTCTTTGATTTATTATTGAACGTGATGCAAGTTATAACACTTTTATTTGATTTATTATTGAACTTGATGCAAGTTATAATAGTTTTTTTGATTTATTATTGAACTTGATGCAAGTTATAACACTTTTTTTTTTTTTTTTAATTGAACTTGATGCAAGTTATAACACTTTTGTTTTATTTATTATTGAACTTGATGGAAGTTATTTTATTTATTATTGAACTTGATGCAAGTTATACCACAGCTGCACAGTTATTGTATTTATTATTGAACTTAATGTTATTTTATGTTATTGAGTTTGAATGTATACAACTTGATGTTCAATAAATTTGAAAATGTTAAAGTTTGGCATTAGCGCTCTGTTGGGGCGATGGGGGCAGGTGGGGCTTGAAAACTCCCCCTTGTCCAAAGTGGGGGATGACAAAAAAAAGTTTGAGAACCACTGGTGTAACGGTACGTGTATTTGTATTTGTATTGAACCGTTTCGGTTCGGTTCGGAGGTGTACCCAACGAGTTTCCACACGGACATATTAAGTAGCGTACCGCACGATGTGTAAACAATGCACACTGAAGCACAACACACGGCGTGCTAGCAGCGACCGGGCTAGGACAACATGTAAAAGCCAGAGCTGGAAGACCTTCCTGCCTCGTTAAAGATCTCCCGTTTGGCAACACTAAGGCTTTGCGGTGCGATACAACAATGGAGGACGGAGGTTTGCCGACATTGTTCAGCAGCTTCTGCCAACACGTCAAACATGCTAACTCATTTGAAGCGGCACCACCCCCAAAGTGAACATCGCTTCAACGAAGATAAAGACGAGCGTGGTTGCAAACACCGCATTCAAGCACATACTTGCCAACCCTCACGGATTTTCCGGGAGACTCCCGAAATTCAGCGCCTCTCCCGGAAAAACTCCCGGGACAAATTTTCTCCCGAAATACAGGCGGACTGACCCGAGTCCGCTAACAACAACAGCAGTCACGTTTTTTTGTATACCGTAAAGCAGTTCGTCTGGCGTAAACAGCAATGTTGTGACACTCTTTAAACAGGACAATACTGCCATCTAGTGCATTTGATGAAAGCACTTTTGTGCGTGACACACAGCAATGCATCATCGGAGCAGCATGGTTCGAAAAAATAGTGACAGAGAATAGAACAAGGATGGACAATTCAACCCTTAACTCAACAATGAGTAGATGAGTGTTATGTGTGTGTGTATATGTGTAAATAAATGAACACTGAAATTCAAGTATTTATATATATTGCTAGAATTCACCAAGTCAAGTATTTCATATATATATATATATATATATATATATAAGAAAGAAATACTTGACGTTCAGTGAATTCTAGCTATATATATATATATATATATATATTTTTTTTTTTTTTTATATATATATATATATATATATATATATATATATATATATTAGAGATGCGCGGTTTGCGGGCACAACCGCGGAGTCCGCGGATCGGGCGGATGAAATTAAAAAAAATTAGATTTTATCCGTGGGTCGGGTCGGGCGGTTGAAATAGAAAAAAATTAGATTTTAAATAGATTCAGGCGGGTGGCAGTTAAACCAATTGGTAAATATATATACATAGTTAAATGTTGTTACCCACATACGAAAAACGAGCAGGCACCTGCAGCATATGCCACAACAGAAGAAGAACAAAAAAAAAGAGATGGACACTTTTACGGAGCGGAGAAGGGACGCCTCGCCGGGGTCCGGGACCGAGGCCCCTTCCCCCGAGAGGGCCCCACCGGGAGCCGTAGCTGAGGCGATCCGCGAGAAGGGCCCGACGCACGTCCAGGGTCACCACCGCGCCCACCGCACCGACACCCCGCCTTCGCCGCGGCCGGCGTCACGCGCAGCAGGTAAGCAGCTTACCTGCCCGCCACCCCCGTGGCCGGGGGCTCGTAACAGGGGTCACTCCGCGCGCTCCGCCCGCGCAGCTTACCTGCCCGCCACCCCTGTTGCCGGGGGCGCGTAACAGGGGTCACTCCGCGCGCAGTGCGCTCACGAAAGGGGTGGGGCTCACCCTGGTTGATATAGACAGCAGCTAGGACGGTGGCCATGGACGTCGGAACCCGCTAAGGAGTGTGTAACAACCCACCTGCCGAATCAACTAGCCCTGAAAATGGATGGCGCTGGAGCGTCGGGCCCATATACCCGGCCGTCGCCGGCAGCGAGACGCGCTTGGAGGTGCGCTCAGCGCGGCTCCCATATGATTGCGCACTGGTGTGCGTCTGGGTCGTGACAGCGTGGCACGCGAATGTCTGTGCTGCGTTGGATCAGTCTCCTTTCTTTAACAGGCAAAAGCTTTATAACCTCACTAATGCCTTGCATCGTCTATATTAGATATATAACAACGGGCGGGTGCGGGCGGATGCAGTTCTGATCAAATGTTAGATCGGGTGTATTGCGGATGGTTGACGACTTTCTGATGCGGTTGCGGATGAAATAATTGCCTATCCGCGCATCTCTAATATATATATATACATATATATATATTATTATTATTTATTTCTTATATATATATATATATATATATATGAAATACTTGACTTGGTGAATTCTAGCTGTAAATATACTCCTCCCCTTTTAGCCACGCCCCAACCACGCCCCCGTCCCACCCCGACCACCAAATTTTTGTGTACCGTTACACCCTTAATATTTCCAATAAATGACCTTTAAACCTGTGCTAGGCTACTGAAGTGGCCAAGGACGTGAATAGACGACCAAGCTGGCGTTGTATGACAAGGAGGCGTGGCCTAGGTGGAAACGCGGAAAGTTCCCAGCGCACTTTTTCCCCCCCGAGTCCACGCCAGCTTTGGTCTGCGTGTGCTTCGACAGAGATGACATTCTGGAATAAGCAGCACACATGTGTGCACCCGCCACAAGAAATTTGCCACTAGACCGACTTTCCCCTCCTGTAATCACACACACACACACACACACACACACACACACACACTGTGCCTAGATAGTGACTCACACTGAAAACATGCAGTTTGGAATTATCAAACTAATGTGATCCACATATGTGCAATAAAGACGTGTTCAGGACCAAAGTCTGCAGGTAATCTGCAATCTGCCACCCACGTCTGATACGGCGTCCTTCAAGTAAACTCCCTCTTGGACGCCATGTTACTTTTTGACTAAGTGATTTTTTTTTGTTCTTGTTGTGCCTCTTTCACAGAAAAGTACAGTCGTAGAATTTTTGTAAAAAAGTCAGAAGACCACGGACGGTCCTTTTCAGCAGCACCCGCAGTTATGAATAATTCATGATATGATTATACAATTGGCAATAATGTAAACAAATCTTTAGATTTTGCAGTAAAAAAAAAAACCCAAACTGGCGGTGATTCTTAAACTGTGGTACCGCTCGGTCCATACCACTGAATGAAATATTCAAACACGGTGTTACCGATCAAACTGTATGTGATGTTACAGTGGCCAAAAACATTAAACATACATCTGCCTTGTTTTTTAATTATTTTTTTAGGCTCACTATGCTACTCTTGTTTTCCCAGTCTGTGGAACGCTCTCCCTGACCACCTGAGGGCACAACAGACTGTGGATGCTTTAAAAAGAAATAAAAAAAGGCTTAAAAACCCTTCTTTTTAAAAATATAATTTTTTTAGGCTCACTATGCTACTCTTGTTTTCCCAGTCTGTGGAATGCTCTCCCTGACCACCTGAGGGCACAACAGACTGTGGATGCTTAAAAAAAAAAAAAAAAAAAAAAGGCTTAAAAACCCTTCTTTTTAAAAAATATCATTTTTTAGGCTCACTATGCTACTCTTGTTTTCCCAGTCTGTGGAATGCTCTCCCTGACCACCTGAGGGCACAACAGACTGTGGATGCTTTTTAAAAAAGGCTTAAAAACCCTTCTTTTTAAAAAATCCTTTTTTTAAAGATATATGCATACTAGTTTTAGCTCTTTGGCTGTTATCTTTTTATTTTATTTTTTTAAATACACTAGCACTTTGAGGTTGTTTACTCAATGTAAAGTGCTTTTTACAAATAAAATATATTATTATTAGGGCCCGCAATGGGACATAAGAACCTATTGTTATTCTAAGGTTTTATTCTTTATTATTATTATACCGGCCGCCTCTTTGAGCTGTAATTTGACCCACTTAACATGCTTCAAAACTCACCATATTTGACGCACACATCAGGGCTGGCGAAAATTGCCGTTTGATAAAAAAACCAAACCCCACAAATCAAAATTGCGCTCTAGCGCCCCCTAGGAAAAAAAAAAAAACTAGACTGCCTGTAACTCCCACTAGGAAGGTCGGAGAGACATGAAGCAAAAACCTCTATGTAGGTCTGACTTAGGAAGTTGGCTATTCCCCCTTCAAGACAAAAAAGTACTAAAAACAGTCACTTTTGCCTCTTTGAGCTGTAATTTGACCCCCTTAACATGCTTCAAAACTCACCAAACTGAACACACACATCAGGACTGGCTAAAACTGTGATCTAATGAAAAAACATAACCCCAAATCTAAAAATTATGCTCTACAGCAATTTTTGAATAAAACGGAGAAAAAACTGTTCCTCGGAAGAAAAAAAATGACTAAACTGCCTGTAACTCCCACTGGGAAGGTCGGAGAGACATGAAACAAAAACCTCAATGTAGGTCTCACTTAGACCTACATTTCATAAATTGACAACCCCCAGCAAAAATCAACAGGAAGTTTGCTATTCCCCCTTCAAAACAAAATTTTTGCAAAAACCGGTCACCTTTCTTCAAAATCTATCTCCTCTGAGCGCGTTTGTCGTTTCGGCTTCAAACAGGAGAGAGATTAAACCTTTGTGATTAAAAGTATAGATGGGATTTTTAATAACTGCTCCGGTTTTGATTTTATGACCCTTCAAAGACCCGCTGCGCTGATGCTTCTGCTCTGCTGTTTTTTTTAAGGTGGCTGCTTAAAAGCAGGAAGCACCAGCGTGCCCACACAATGCAGACAAGGTAGGTACACTAGACAAAAGTCTTGGGACACTTCAGACTAAAAGTAGACAAAAGTATTGGGACACTTAGGACTAGCACCTGCCAAATACGCGGGCCCGACCAATGCTGCTTGCAGCTTTAATTATTATTATTATTTTATTTTATTATGGTGGTAGTTGGAGAGGCCAGGGTTTTCCCAGTAAATGGAAAATCAGTACTATAATTTTAACCTGCCAGTTTTTTTTCTGTGGGGGGGGGTATAGCTCGATTGGTAGAGGGTTGCAGGTTCGATCCCCACTGCCGTTGTGTCCTTGGGCGAGACACTTTACCCACTTGCTCCCGGTACCACCCACACTGCTTTAAATGTAACTTAGATATTGGCTTTCTCTCTGTAAAAGTGCTATATAAATATAATTCACTTCACTTCCCTTTTACCGTAAAATCTTTTGGCATTTTTACAATTTGATCCGAAATTTTGCCCTTAAATTCTAAGTCAAGCAGGTATTCATCATCAGTATTTTTTTTTTTTTTAATTAAAATCAACGTTTGCTATCATTCTATTTGTTGCATGAAAAGACATGCACGTGTATTTTTTTAAATGTCAAAAATGGAAAGAACTAACACATTTTGTAAGAAAACAATGACTTCGGCGGGGCCACCTTAAATGAAGCGGCGGGCCAGATCCGGCCCCCCCCCGGGCCTTGGGTTCAGGGCCGGCCCGTGGCATAGGCCGTATAGGCAAATGCTAAGGGCGCCGTCCGTCAGGGGGCGCCACGCCAGTGCCACAAATGTTGGAGAAAAAAGAAAAAAAAAAGTTGGTACTATTATTTCTAAATACAAAAAAATAATCCCACGTTAATTAAAATGCAAAGTAAAGCCTATTTAATAGAAATATTATTTGTTACAACATTACGCCCCTTCCCCCCCGCACGGTGCGCCCCCTCCCTTCCCGTATCATGACTCTTTGTGGACGTCACCACATCAAAAAATCAACACAAGATGTCAAAACGGCCAAAACTGTCAGGTGCCCAGGGAAGAAAAAAGAGAAAAGAAGAGGAGGAGAAACGAGAAAAGACAGAGGTAGCAGGTAGGTAACGTTAGCCTACATGAAATTATTTGTCTGTTACAGAATGTGATAGTAACCTGGCTTTTTAGCATTAAGCTAATGTTACATGATTCGGCAATTGCTAATCAATAAATAGCTAGTTCTGTTTTAACGTCGGGTTAATATTGTGGAGGGGGCTCAATTGTTATGGAAAATAATAATGTAACGTTAGGTAATTACAGTACTCCCGCCTTACATTCCTCAGGGACATTTGTATTAGATCTTTTAAGCAGCTGTTTTTTGTTTACATTGTTATTGCCTTCTGGTTAGCTAATGTTTGCCCTGCAGGTAATAGTCACTTTTCCACCCCTTTATATATTAGGTATAGTTGTAAGTAAAAAAAAAAAAAGGTCAAAGACAAAGCTATTCGGGTTCTTGTGAGTATATACACTTCACTGCCGATGTGGGGGGGTGGGGGGGCCACCTAAAATCTTGCCTAGGGCGCCAGATTGGTTAGGGCCGGGCCTGCTTGGGTTTTGACAGAAGAGTACCACAGCAAGGAGTGGCAGCGTGCATTTCATTGGTTTTTTTTTAAAAGTGCAACTCCAAGCACAATCGGCGTAGAACTTAGACTGAGAAGAAAGAGCAAGCAGAGAGAAACAGGAAGTAGAGAGCAAGAGAAGCATGTGAATAAAATAAGCAGAATATCTCATTTACATTGTACTGCAGTACAATATATGTTGTACTGCAGTACAATATATGTTGTACTGCAGTACAACATATATTGTTGTACAAAGTCTCTGGGTGTTGTTGATAAATGGCTTTGGCATTGCATAGTAGAGTTTTATTGCAGTAGAAAGTAAGGCAGTCAAGTTAGTGAATGGAAGAATTGTACCGTCAGCGCTTTTCTTCCAACGTCTTCTTGACCTCCAAACTTTGCCGCGGCAACAACTTTGTCTTCTCCTTCTTCCCGCCGTCACATCCCGCGTAAAAAAAAAAAAGTCGCGGAAAAAAATCCGATTTCAAAAACAAACCAAAAAAAAGCCCAGCGAGGCTGCAGGCCCGGGCTCCGTCTTCACCGTGAGGGCCGCCGCCACTACGGCACCGAGCAGCGCCGAATGAGGAAGGAGAGGGAGCCGGCGGGGCGAGGCTCCCTCTCACCGGCAGGCGGGCTCCTCCCCCGCGGGGGACCTTGTTGACTCGGAGCCGCTGCAGGCGCGCCCCTAGCGGTTCCTGGGGGGGACTGCAACAGTCACGTGTCATGGCCGAATGTCGTTATATGCCTAATATAATTGAATACAACTATTATTATAGTTTAATATATGTAAATATACCACACCGCCACTCATTGTCCAAAGTGTGACTCATGGCTAACTACAAAATACTATTAAAAAAAAGAAAACATAAAAAAGTGTAATAAAAGAGCAAACAGGTGAAATATAATATAGGCTTGTTTCCTTGAAAATTCATTGCTTAAAAAAAAAAAAATACAAAAGAATCAAAATAAATGTTAGGGTGTGAATCTTTGGGCAACCTAACAATTTGATCCGATTCCTGGGGTGGCGATTCCATTCTTGAGTCCAACCGTGTTATTTGGTATAATTAAAAAAGATACTTAAAAACCAAGTTACAGGTTAGAATATACTTGCCAACCCTGAGACCTACGATTTCGGGAGGTGGGGGCGTGGGGGCGTGGTCGGGGGTGGGGCGGGGCGTGGTTAAGAGGGGAGGAGTATATTGACAGCTAGTCACCAAGTCAAGTATTTCATACATATTATATATATATATATTTATATATATATATATATATCTACATATATATACAGTGGGGCAAAAAAATATTTAGTCAGCCACCAATTGTGCAAGTTGTCCCACTTAAAATGATGACAGAGGTCTGTAATTTTCATCATAGGTACACTTCAACTGTGAGAGACAGAATGTGAAAAAAAAATCCAGGAATTCACATTGTAGGAATTTTAAAGAATTTATTTGTAAATTATGGTGGAAAATAAGTATTTGGTCACTTCAAACAAGGAAGATCTCTGGCTCTCACAGACCTGTAACTTCTTCTTTAAGAAGCTCTTCTGTCCTCCACTCGTTACCTGTATTAATGGCACCTGTTTGAACTCGTTATCTGTATAAAAGACACTTGTCCACAACCTCAAACAGTCAGACTCCAAACTTCACTATGGCCAAGACCAAAGAGCTGTCGAAGGACACCAGGAAAAGAATTGTAGACCTGTACCAGACTGTGAAGAGTGAATCTACAATAGGCAAGCAGCTTGGTGTGAAAAAATCAACTGTGGGAGCAATTATCAGAAAATGGAAGACATACAAGACCACTGATAATCTCCCGCGATCTGGGGCTCCACGCAAGATCTCATCCCGTGGGGTCAAAATGATCATGAGAACGGTGAGCAAAAATCCCAGAACCACACGGGGGGACCTGGTGAATGACCTGCAGAGAGCTGGGACCAAAGTAACAAAGGTTACCATCAGTAACACACTACGCCGACAGGGAATCAAATCCTGCAGTGCCAGACGTGTCCCCCTGCTTAAGCCAGTGCATGTCCAGGCCCGTCTGAAGTTTGCCAGAGAGCACATGGATGATACAGCAGAGGATTGGGAGAATGTCATGTGGTCAGATGAAACCAAAATAGAACTTTTTGGTATAAACTCAACTCGTCGTGTTTGGAGGAAGAAGAATACTGAGTTGCATCCCAAGAACACCATACCTACTGTGAAGCATGGGGGTGGAAACATCATGCTTTGGGGCTGTTTTTCTGCTAAGGGGACAGGCCGACTGATCCGTGTTAAGGAAAGAATGAATGGGGCCATGTATCGTGAGATTTTGAGCCAAAACCTCCTTCCATCAGTGAGAGCTTTGAAGATGAAACGTGGCTGGGTCTTCCAGCATGACAATGATCTCAAACACACCGCCCGGGCAACAAAGGAGTGGCTCCGTAAGAAGCATTTGAAAGTCCTGGAGTGGCCTAGCCAGTCTCCAGACCTCAACCCCATAGAAAATCTGTGGAGGGAGTTGAAAGTCCGTGTTGCTCGGCGACAGCCTCAAAACATCACTGCTCTCGAGAAGATCTGCATGGAGGAATGGGCCAAAATACCAGCTACTGTGTGTGCAAACCTGGTAAAGACCTATAGTAATCTTTTGACCTCTGTTATTGCCAACAAAGGTTATATTACAAAGTATTGAGTTGAATTTTTGTTATTGACCAAATACTTATTTTCCACCATAATTTACAAATAAATTCTTTAAAAATCCTACAATGTGAATTCCTGGAATTTTTTTCACATTCCGTCTCTCACAGTTGAAGTGTACCTATGATGAAAATTACAGACCTCTGTCATCATTTTAAGTGGGAGAACTTGCACAATTGGTGGCTGACTAAATACTTTTTTGCCCCACTGTATATATATATATATATATATATATATATATATATATATATATATATATATATATATATTTATATATATATATATATATATATATATATATATATATATATATATATATATATCTACATCCTGAAAATATGTAAAACAAAACTGTGTTTAGATAATTGATACTTCAAACTTGCATAAATAAATATTAAGGAATATAACATAACTTGGCTTCTGAGAGTTTCAAAATGTAATGAATAAAATGCTAAAGTTGTTGATAAACAAGCAATTATTTTAATAATTAAATATGGTCATTTTAAATGAATTATTATGATAATTTAAAATCAATTATTTGAAATGTGTTTATTTTAATGTATAATTCTATGGCTGGATGTAATAAGGAGTCAGGAAAAAATACAAATAAAAATACAATTAATTTTGATGTTTTTAGCAAAATATAGTAAAAATGTATTTATTTATTTATTTATTTTTTTAATTAAAAAATATATTTATTTTTAGGTAAAATAAACATAATAATACAATTTATCTCTAGTCTGGATGATTTAGTTCTTGTCACCCTGTTGTCCTCCCGTCATGAAAAAAGGCTGTCCTCACTCAGGTCCACATGGAGCTGGAGGGGGCGTGGCTTCCAGCTCCGGCTGAAAATCGGGAGATTTTCGGGAGAGTATTTGTCCCGGGAGTTTTTTTGGGAGAGGCACTGAATTTCGGGAGTCTCCCGGAAAATTCGGGAGGGTTGGCAAGTATGTGTTAGAAAGGAGATGGCCTGAAAACGTGTTTTTAAAAATGAATTCATGTAAAAAAAAAAATAGATTTTTGAAAATGATGAATTGGGATGTACGATAAGTGCGATTTGGTTGTAAAATTGATTTTTTTGTACACCCTGGATAAATGTTGTTATGAATTATTTATATTACCTAACATCAAATATTCCATTTTGAATGCTATTTGGGGAAAACTACTGCATATTTTTGTGTGTTTGCCATATACAAACAACGCTTTTCTTTGACAAAAAGGGCATCAAACAAAAAAATAATATGAATTTATCATAGACAACTCGATCTGAAGTTGATCTACAAATGTAAGTGCTGAAAATTCCCCAAAAAAGAGAAAAAAATATGACTTATTTTCAACACTTTTATGAGTTTAGCCCTTTTGGATTCCCAATAATTTTAGTAGGATTTTTTTTGCTCAAAAATCAATATTGTTATGAATTATTGACACATTCAAAGCTCCAATTCCTTCACATCAAATATTCCATCTTGACATATTTTTAAGGAAACTACTGCATATTTTATGCATTTGCCATATAAGAAACTACGTTTTCTATGACAAAAAGAGCATAAAAAAACCTAAGACAATGAAAAAAACATACAATATATCTAAAGTTGGCACCAGGACACCCTAGGCCGCAGTTCTATGATCGACTTTGTAGTTGTGTCATCGGATTTGCGGCCTCATGTTTTGGACACTCGGGTGAAGAGAGGGGCGGAGCTTTCTACCGATCACCACCTGGTGGTGAGTTGGCTGCGATGGTGGGGGAGGATGCCGGACAGACCTGGCAGGCCCAAACGCATTGTGAGGGTTTGCTGGGAACGTCTGGCAGAGTCTCCTGTCAGAGAGACTTTCAATTCCCACCTCCGGAAGAACTTTGAACATGTCACGAGGGAGGTGCTGGACATTGAGTCCGAGTGGACCATGTTCCGTACCTCTATTGTCGGGGCGGCTGATTGGAGCTGTGGCCGCAAGGTAGTTGGTGCCTGTCGTGGCGGTAATCCTAAAACCCGTTGGTGGACACCGGCGGTGAGGGATGCCGTCAAGCTGAAGAAGGAGTCCTATCGGGTTCTTTTGGCTCATAGGACTCCTGAGGCAGCGGACAGGTACCGACAGGCCAAGCGGTGTGCGGCTTCAGCGGTCGCGGAGGCAAAAACTCGGACATGGGAGGAGTTCGGGGAAGCCATGGAAAACGACTTCCGGACGGCTTCGAAGCGATTCTGGACCACCATCCGCCGCCTCAGGAAGGGGAAGCAGTGCACTACCAACACCATGTATGGTGAGGATGGTGTTCTGCTGACCTCGACTGCGGAAGTTGTGGATCGGTGGAGGGAATACTTCGAAGACCTCCTCAATCCCACCAACACGTCTTCCTATGAGGAAGCAGTGCCTGGGGAATCTGTGGTGGGCTCTCCTATTTCTGGGGTTGAGGTTGCTGAGGTAGTTAAAAAGCTCCTCGGTGGCAAGGCCCCGGGGGTGGATGAGATCCGCCCGGAGTTCCTTAAGGCTCTGGATGCTGTGGGGCTGTCTTGGTTGACAAGACTCTGCAGCATCGCGTGGACATCGGGGGCAGTACCTCTTGATTGGCAGACCGGGGTGGTGGTTCCTCTCTTTAAAAAGGGGAACCGGAGGGTGTGTTCTAACTATCGTGGGATCACACTCCTCAGCCTTCCCGGTAAGGTCTATTCAGGTGTACTGGAGAGGAGGCTACGCCGGATAGTCGAACCTCGGATTCAGGAGGAACAGTGTGGTTTTCGTCCTGGTCGTGAAATTGTGGACCAGCTCTATACTCTCGGCAGGGTCCTTGAGGGTGCATGGGAGTTTGCCCAACCAGTCTACATGTGCTTTGTGGACTTGGAGAAGGCATTCGACCGTGTCCCTCGGGAAGTCCTGTGGGGAGTGCTCAGAGAGTATGGGGTTTCGGACTGTCTGATTGTGGCGGTCCGCTCCCTGTATGATCAGTGTCAGAGCTTGGTCCGCATTGCCGGCAGTAAGTCGGACACGTTTCCAGTGAGGGTTGGACTCCGCCAAGGCTGCCCTTTGTCACTGATTCTGTTCATAACTTTTATGGACAGAATTTCTAGGCGCAGTCAAGGCGTTGAGGGGATCCGGTTTGGTGACTGCAGGATTAGGTCTCTGCTTTTTGCAGATGATTTGGTCCTGATGGCTTCATCTGGCCAGGATCTTCAGCTCTCACTGGATCGGTTCGCAGCCGAGTGTGAAGCGACTGGGATGAGAATCAGCACCTCTAAGTCCGAGTCCATGGTTCTCGCCAGGAAAAGGGTGGAGTGCCATCTCCGGGTTGGGGAGGAGACCCTGCCCCAAGTGGAGGAGTTCAAGTACCTCGGAGTCTTGTTCACGAGTGAGGGAAGAGTGGATGGTGAGATCGACAGGCGGATCGGTGCGGCGTCTTCAGTAATGCGGACGCTGTATCGATCCGTTGTGGTGAAGAAGGAGCTGAGCCGGAAGGCAAAGCTCTCAATTTACCGGTCGATCTACGTTCCCATCCTCACCTATGGTCATGAGCTTTGGGTTATGACCGAAAGGACAAGATCACGGGTACAAGCGGCCGAAATGAGTTTCCTCCGCCGGGTGGCGGGGCTCTCCCTTAGAGATAGGGTGAGAAGCTCTGTCATCCGGGGGGAGCTCAAAGTAAAGCCGCTGCTCCTCCACATGGAGAGGAGCCAGATGAGGTGGTTCGGGCATCTGGTCAGGATGCCACCCGAGCGCCTCCCTAAGGAGGTGTTTAGGGCATGTCCGACCGGTAGGAGGCCACGAGGAAGACCCAGGACACGTTGGGAAGACTATGTCTCCCGGCTGGCCTGGGAACGCCTCGGGATCCCCCGGGAGGAGCTGGACGAAGTGGCTGGGGAGAGGGAAGTCTGGGCTTCCCTGCTTAGGCTGCTGCCCCCGCGACCCGACCTCGGATAAGCGGAAGAAGATGGATGGATGGATGGATGGATGTATCTAAAGTTGATCAAGAGATTTGTTGAAAGTTAAAAAAAAAAGTATGACTTCTAGTTGGATTTTTTTTTTTTTTTTTTAACTATCATTGCTCAAAAATAATAATGAATAATCAACGTTGTTATGAATTATTGACCTATTTTAGGCTCCAATTACTTCAAATATTACACTTTGACATTTTTTGGGGGGGAAATATTGCATACAAAGGTTATGTCAACAGCTAGATGTGAAGTTGATGCCAAGATTGAAGCATTGAGTGTAAAAATAATGATTTTGTTCATGACTGTCAGGGAGGTGAGTTGTGTTTGTGAACCTTTGTCTTGTGTTTGTGCAGGTAGACCTGCATGGAGGAAGGCAAACATGGCAGCAGGTGAGACCAACTTCTTTACATAACGTCCAAACACACCTTGTTCCTTGGCACACACACACACACACACACACACACACACACACACACACACACACACACACACACACACACACACACACACACACACACACACCAGGGAGTGTCCTCTCTGCACTGCAAAAAGTCAGTGTTCAAAAACAAGGGAAAATTAAAGCTGCAAGCAGCGTTGGTCGGGCCCGCGTATTTGGCAGGTGCTAGTCCTAAGTGTCCCAATACTTTTGTCTACTTTTAGTCTGAAGTGTCCCAAGACTTTTGTCTAGTGTACCTACCTTGTCTGCATTGTGTGGGCACGCTGGTGCTTCCTGCTTTTAAGCAGCCATCTTAAAAAAACAGCAGCGCAGCAGCATCAGCGCAGCGGGTCTTTGAAGGGTCATAAAATCAAAACCGGAGCAGTTAGAAAAATTCCTTCGATAACTTTTATTTGGACGGGTTCAATCTCTCTCCTGTGTTAGTTTGAAGCCGAAACAACAAACGCGCTCAGAGGAGATAATGTTTGAAGAAAGGTGACCGGTTTTTACAAAAATGTTGTGTTGAAGGGGGAATAGCAACCTTCCTGTAGATTTTTGCTGGGGGTTGTCAATTTATGAAATGTAGGTCTAAGTGAGACCTACGGAGAGGATTTTGTTTCATGTCTCTCCGACCTTCCTATTGGGAGTTACAGGCAGTTTTGTCATTTTTCTTCTTCCGAGGAGCAGTTTTTTCTCCGTTTTATTCAAAAATTGCTGTAGAGCATAATTTTTAGATTTGGGGTTATGTTTTTTCATTAGATCACAGTTTTAGCCAGTCCTGATGTGTGTGTTCAGTTCGGTGAGTTTTGAAGCATGTTAAGGGGGTCAAATTACAGCTCAAAGAGACAAAACTATATAAATCCCAGTTATTATTATTATTATTATTATTAAAAGTGACTGTTTTTAGTACTTTTTTGTCTTGAAGGGGGAATTGCCAACTTCCTGTTGATTTTTGCCCGAGGATATACAATTATGAGAACTAGGTCTAAGTCAGACCTACATAGAGGTTTTTGTTTCATGTCTCTCCGACCTTCCTAGTGGGAGTTACAGGCAGTCTAGTTTTTGTTTTTTTCCTAGGGGGCGCTAGAGCGCAATTTTGAGTTTTGATAAAAAGTTTTGCCGTATATTACTGATGTGTGTGTAAAATTTGGTGAGTTTTGAAGTATGTCAAGGGGGTCAAATTACAGCGCAAAGTTGCGGAATAATAATAATAATAATAATAATAAAACCTTAGAAATTCAATAGGTCCCTATGTCCCATTGTATAAGGACTCCCTTTGGGAGTCCTTATACAATAGACAGAAAAAAGTGCAAGTCAAAACAGTACAATTTTAAAGTCAGTAAATGATTCACACCCTTTCCCTTAAAACCCAAACCACCCACCCACCCTCCCACCCCACTCAGGTCCCACTAACGAGGGACAAATGGCACAATTATGTAACAAGTAAGACGACAAAGACAGACACATTCTCACACATACACACAAATACGAGGCCAGAGACAGACAGATATATAAAAAAAAATATATATATATATATAATAATAATAATAAAATAAAATAAAAATTAATAATAATAATATGTAATAAAATTAAAAATAGAATAAAATAATACTAATAAATAAAAGGGAGATTATTCCTCATCTGCGTCTGGGCAGGCCCGGCCCTAACCAATCTGGCGCCCTAGGCAAGATTTTAGGTGGCGCCCCCCCACATCGGCAGTGAAGTGTATATACTCACAAGAACCCGAATAGCTTTGTCTTTGACCTTTTTTTTTTACTTACAACTATACCTAATATATAAAGGGGTGGAAAAGTGACTATTACCTGCAGGGCAAACATTAGCTAACCAGAAGGCAATAACAATGTAAACAAAAAACACCTGCTTAAAAGATCTAATACAAATGTCCCTGAGGAATGTAAGGTGGGAGTACTGTAATTACCTAACGTTACATTATTATTTTCCATAACAATTTAGCCCCCTCCACAATATTAACCCGACGTTAAAACAGAACTAGCTATTTATTGATTAGCAATTGCCGAATCATGTAACATTAGCTTAATGCTAAAAAGCCAGGTTACTATCACATTCTGTAACAGACAAATCATTTCATGTAGGCTAACGTTACCTACCTGCTACCTCTGTCTTTTTCTCGTTTCTCCTCCTCTTCTTTTCTCTTGTTTCTTCCCTGGGCACCTGACAGTTTTGGCCGTTTTGGCATCTTGTGTTGATTTTTTGATGTGGTGACGTCCAAAAAGAGTCATGATACGGGAAGGGAGGGGGCGCACCGTGCGGGGGGAGGAGGGGAGGCGTAATGTTGTAACAAATAATATTTCTATTAAATAGGCTTTACTTTGCATTTTAATTAACGTGGGATTATTTTTTGTATTTAGAAATAATAGTACCAACTTTTTTTTTTTTTTTTTTTTTTCTCCAACATTTGTGGCACTGGCGTGGCGCCCCCTGATGGACGGCGCCCTTAGCATTTGCCTATACGGCCTATCTTTTAAGCAGGTGTTTTTTGTTTACATTATTGCCTTCTGGTTAGCTAATGTTTGCCCTGCAGGTAATAGTCACTTTTCCACCCCTTTATATATTAGGTATAGTTGTAAGTAAAAAAAAAAAAGGTCAAAGACAAAGCTATTCGGGTTCTTGTGAGTATATACACTTCACTGCCGATGTGGGGGGGGGCGCCACCTAAAATCTTGCCTAGGGCGCCAGATTGGTTAGGGCCGGGACTGGTTTCAAGCATGTTTTACTCAATATAGGTCATCACATCTCAGCAACAAGCTGTAATATCTTACTGAGATCATTTAGGAGCAAAACACTTAAAATAAGTACAAACCCCGTTTCCATATGAGTTGGGAAATTGTGTTAGATGTAAATATAAACGGAATACAATGACTTGCAAATCCTTTTCAAGCCATATTCAGTTGAATATGCTACAAAGACAACATATTTGATGTTCAAACTCATAAATAATTAACTTAGAATTTCATGGCTGCAACACGTGCCAAAGTAGTTGGGAAAGGGCATGTTCACCACTGTGTTACATGGCCTTTCCTTTTAACAACACTCAGTAAAGGTTTGGGAACTGAGGAGACACATTTTGGAAGTGGAATTCTTTCCCATTCTTGCTTGACGTACAGCTTAAGTTGTTCAACAGTCCGGGGGTCTCCCTTGTGGTATTTTAGGCTTCATAATGCGCCACACATTTTCAATGGGAGACAGGTCTGGACTGCAGGCGGGCCAGGAAAGTACCCGCACTCTTTTACTATGATGTAACGCGTGGCTTGGCATTGTCTTGCTGAAATAAGCAGGGGCGTCCATGGTAACGTCGCTTAGATGGCAACATATGTTGCTCCAAAAGCTGTATGTACCTTTCAGCATTAATGGCGCCTTCACAGATGTGTAAGTTACCCATGTCTTGGCCACTAATACACCCCCATACCATCACACATGCTGGCTTTTACACTTTGCGCCTAGAACAATCCGGATGGTTCTTTTCCTCTTCGACGTCCACAGTTTCCAAAAACAATTTGAAATGTGGACTCGTCAGACCACAGAACACTTTTCCCACTTTGTATCAGTCCATCTTAGATGAGCTCAGACCCAGCGTTTCTGGGTGTTGTTGATAAACGGTTTTCGCCTTGCATAGGAGAGTTTTAACTTGCACTTACAGATGTAGCGACCGACTGTAGTTACTGACAGTGGGTTTCTGAAGTGTTCCATGTGGTGATATCCTTTACACACTGATGTGGCTTGTTGATGCAGTACAGCCTGAGGGATGGAAGGTCACGGGCTTAGCTGCTTACGTGCTACATTCTCTGAACCCTTTGATGATATTACAGACCGTAGATGGTGAAATCCCTAAATTCCTTGCAATAGCTGGTTGGGAAAGGTTGTTCTTAAACTGTTCAAAAATTTGCTCACGCATTTGTTGACAGAGTGGTGACCCTCGCCCCGTCCTTGTTTGTGAATGACTGAGCATTTCATGGAATCTACTTTTATACCCGATCACGGCACCCACCTGTTCCCAATTAGCCCGCACACCTGTGGGATGTTCCAAATAAGTGTTTGATGAGCATTCCTCAACTTTATCAGTATTTATCGCCACCTTTCCCAACTTCTACAGGTGGAGGCAACACGGCTGACATGCAGCAGGTACACACGCGCGCGCACACGCTCGCTCAAAGCTGAGGGCGCGGCCGCTTGGAGGAATGCGCTCCAGGCACGTTGAGCGCACCCTCTCCCGCCCCCGCCATCTCGCTGGGCCTCCCCGTGCTGACTCACCTGCCGAACCTGAAAGTGTTCAAGTCCCAACCTTGCTTGGCAACACACCCTCAGACTGTGAGTGTCAACCACTGCCCTGACTCTCCTTCTTGCTTGGCAACACACCCTCAGACTGTGAGTGTCAACCACTGCCCTGACTCTCCTTCTTGCTTGGCAACACACCCTCAGACTGTGAGTGTCAACCACTGCCCTGACTCTCCTTGCTTGGCAACACACCCTCAGACTGTGAGTGTCAACCACTGCCCTGACTCTCCTTCTTGCTTGGCAACACACCCTCAGACTGTGAGTGTCAACCACTGCCCTGACTCTCCTTCTTGCTTGGCAACACACCCTCAGACTGTGAGTGTCAACCACTGCCCTGACTCTCCTTGCTTGGCAACACACCCTCAGACTGTGAGTGTCAACCACTGCCCTGACTCTCCTTCTTGCTTGGCAACACACCCTCAGACTGTGAGTGTCAACCACTGCCCTGACTCTTCTTCTTGCTTGGCAACACACCCTCAGACTGTGAGTGTCAACCACTGCCCTGACTCTTCTTCTTGCTTGGCAACACACCCTCAGACTGTGAGTGTCAACCACTGCCCTGACTCTCCTTCTTGCTTGGCAACACACCCTCAGACTGTGGGTGTCAACCACTGCCCTGACTCTCCTTCTTGCTTGGCAACACACCCTCAGACTGTGAGTGTCAACCACTGCCCTGACTCTTCTTCTTGCTTGGCAACACACCCTCAGACTGTGAGTGTCAACCACTGCCCTGACTCTTCTTCTTGCTTGGCAACACACCCTCAGACTGTGAGTGTCAACCACTGCCCTGACTCTTCTTCTTGCTTGGCAACACACCCTCAGACTGTGAGTGTCAACCACTGCCCTGACTCTCCTTCTTGCTTGGCAACACACCCTCAGACTGTGGGTGTCAACCACTGCCCTGACTCTCCTTCTTGCTTGGCAACACACCCTCAGACTGTGAGTGTCAACCACTGCCCTGACTCTTCTTCTTGCTTGGCAACACACCCTCAGACTGTGAGTGTCAACCACTGCCCTGACTCTTCTTCTTGCTTGGCAACACACCCTCAGACTGTGAGTGTCAACCACTGCCCTGACTCTCCTTCTTGCTTGGCAACACACCCTCAGACTGTGGGTGTCAACCACTGCCCTGACTCTCCTTCTTGCTTGGCAACACACCCTCAGACTGTGAGTGTCAACCACTGCCCTGACTCTTCTTCTTGCTTGGCAACACACCCTCAGACTGTGGGTGTCAACCACTGCCCTGACTCTCCTTCTTGCTTGGCAGCACACCCTCAGACTGTGAGTGTCAACCACTGCCCTGACTCTTCTTCTTGCTTGGCAACACACCCTCAGACTGTGAGTGTCAACCACTGCCCTGACTCTCCTTCTTGCTTGGCAGCACACCCTCAGACTGTGAGTGTCAACCACTGCCCTGACTCTTCTTCTTGCTTGGCAACACACCCTCAGACTGTGAGTGTCAACCACTGCCCTGACTCTCCAAAAACTATTTGAAATGTGGACTCAGCAAACCATAGAATACTTTTACCACTTTGCATCAGTCCATCTTAGATGAGCTCGGGCCCAGCGAAGCGTTTCCGGGTGTTGTTGATAAATGACTTTGTCTTTGCATAGTAGAGTTTTAACTTGCACTTACAGATGTAGCGACCAACTGTAGTTACTGACAGTGGGTTTCTGAAGTGTTCCTGAGCCCATGTGGTGATATCCTTTACACACTGATATGGCTTTTTGATGCAGTACTGCCTGAGGGATCCGAGGTGTGTAATATCATGGCTTACGTGCAGTGATTTCTCCACATTCTCTGAACTTTTTGATGATATTACGGAGTGTAGATGGTGAAATTCCTAAATTCCTTGTTGAGAAATGTTGTTTTTAAACAATTTGCTCAGGCATTTGTTGACAAAGTGGTGACCCTCGCCCCCGTCCTTGTTTGTGAATGACTGAAATACCCAATCATGGCACCCACCTGTTCCCAATTAGCCTGTTCACCTGTGGGATGTTCCAAATAAGTCTTTGATGAGCATTCCTCACTCTTTTTTGCCACTTGTGCCAGCTTTTTTTGAAACATGTCGCAGGCATCAAATTCCAAGTGAGCTAATATTTGCAACAAATAACAAAGTTTGTCAGTGTGAACATGAAATATCTTGTCTTTATCAAAATGAAAATGAGAATGTAGTAAAAGTTCCGATGAAGAAGTTAAAAGGAGGTGAAAATGAAAATATAGTAAAACGAAATCGTTCATTTTGACAAATCAACGTCGTAAAGTCGTTATGTACAAAGTGAAATATGTCAAGCTTTATTTCTTATCAATGTGATGATTGTGGTGTGCAGTTTTTATTTAGTTATTATTTATTATTTTTTAATTGTTATTTTATCTTATTTAATTTTAGATTTAGATTTAGATTTAGATTGTGGTGTACAGTTTTTATTTAGTTATTATTTATTATTTTTTAATTGTTATTTTATCTTATTTAATTTTAGATTTAGATTTAGATTTAGATTTGGATTGTGGTGTACAGTTTTTATTTAGTTATTATTTATTATTTTTTAATTGTTATTTTATCTTATTTAATTTTAGATTTAGATTTAGATTTAGATTGTGGTGTACAGTTTTTATTTAGTTATTATTTATTATTTTTTAATTGTTATTTTATCTTATTTAATTTTAGATTTAGATTTAGATTTAGATGTAGATTGTGGTGTACAGTTTTTATTTAGTTATTATTTATTATTTTTTAATTGTTATTTTATCTTATTTAATTTTAGATTTAGATTTAGATTGTGGTGTACAGTTTTTATTTAGTTATTATTTATTATTTTTTAATTGTTATTTTATCTTATTTAATTTTAGATTTAGATTTAGATTTAGATTTTGGTGTACAGTTTTTATTTAGTTATTATTTATTATTTTTTAATTGTTATTTTATCTTATTTAATTTTAGATTTAGATTTAGATTTAGATTGTGGTGTACAGTTTTTATTTAGTTATTATTTATTATTTTTTAATTGTTATTTTATCTTATTTAATTTTAGATTTAGATTTAGATTTAGATTGTGGTGTACAGTTTTTATTTAGTTATTATTTATTATTTTTTAATTGTTATTTTATCTTATTTAATTTTAGATTTAGATTTAGATTTAGATTTAGATTTAGATTGTGGTGTACAGTTTTTATTTAGTTATTATTTATTATTTTTTAATTGTTATTTTATCTTATTTAATTTTGGATTTAGATTTATATTTAGATTTAGATTTAGATTGTGGTGTACAGTTTTTATTTAGTTATTATTTATTATTTTTTAATTGTTATTTTATCTTATTTAATTTTAGATTTAGATTTAGATTTAGATTTAGATTGTGGTGTACAGTTTTTATTTAGTTATTATTTATTATTTTTTAATTGTTATTTTATCTTATTTAATTTTACATTTAGATTTAGATTTAGATTGTGGTGTACAGTTTTTATTTAGTTATTATTTATTATTTTTTAATTGTTATTTTATCTTATTTAATTTTAGATTTAGATTTAGATTTAGATTTAGATTGTGGTGTACAGTTTTTATTTAGTTATTATTTATTATTTTTTAATTGTTATTTTATCTTATTTAATTTTAGATTTAGATTTAGATTTAGATTGTGGTGTACAGTTTTTATTTAGTTATTATTTATTATTTTTTAATTGTTATTTTATCTTATTTAATTTTAGATTTAGATTTAGATTTAGATTGTGGTGTACAGTTTTTATTTAGTTATTATTTATTATTTTTTAATTGTTATTTTATCTTATTTAATTTTAGATTTAGATTTAGATTTAGATTTAGATTGTGGTGTACAGTTTTTATTTAGTTATTATTTATTATTTTTTAATTGTTATTTTATCTTATTTAATTTTAGATTTAGATTTAGATTTAGATTGTGGTGTACAGTTTTTATTTAGTTATTATTTATTATTTTTTAATTGTTATTTTATCTTATTTAATTTTAGATTTAGATTTAGATTTAGATTGTGGTGTACAGTTTTTATTTAGTTATTATTTATTATTTTTTAATTGTTATTTTATCTTATTCAATTTTAGATTTAGATTTAGATTTAGATTTAGATTGTGGTGTACAGTTTTTATTTAGTTATTATTTATTATTTTTTAATTGTTATTTTATCTTATTTAATTTTAGATTTAGATTGTGGTGTACAGTTTTTATTTAGTTATTATTTATTATTTTTTAATTGTTATTTTATCTTATTTAATTTTAGATTTAGATTTAGATTTAGATTTAGATTGTGGTGTACAGTTTTTATTTAGTTATTATTTATTATTTTTTAATTGTTATTTTATCTTATTTAATTTTAGATTTAGATTTAGATTTAGATTGTGGTGTACAGTTTTTATTTAGTTATTATTTATTATTTTTTAATTGTTATTTTATCTTATTTAATTTTAGATTTAGATTTAGATTTAGATTGTGGTGTACAGTTTTTATTTAGTTATTATTTATTATTTTTTAATTGTTATTTTATCTTATTCAATTTTAGATTTAGATTTAGATTTAGATTGTGGTGTACAGTTTTTATTTAGTTATTATTTATTATTTTTTAATTGTTATTTTATCTTATTTAATTTCAGATTTAGATTTAGATTTAGATTTAGATTTAGATTTAGATTGTGGTGTACAGTTTTTATTTAGTTATTATTTATTATTTTTTAATTGTTATTTTATCTTATTTAATTTTAGATTTAGATTTAGATTTAGATTGTGGTGTACAGTTTTTATTTAGTTATTATTTATTATTTTTTAATTGTTATTTTATCTTATTTAATAATTTTTTTGTTTACAGTTTTTGAAAACCAAAATCTTCCGAAATGTTTAATTGCAAGTTTTAAAAGACTTCAAGATTCTATCAAAGCAAGTCTTGAATTTATTTTATTTATTGTATTTTTATTTTTATTTTTTTGGTCTACAGTTTTTCAAAATCCTGAATTTTCTGAAATTTTCAATTTGAGGTTTTTGTAGGCTGTAATTTGTTTTATTTTATTTGTATTTTTTTGGTTTATCAATCAATCAATCAATCAATGTTTACTTATATAGCCCTAAATCACGAGTGTCTCAAAGGGCTGCACAAGCCACAACGGTTAAACTTTGTGAAAACCTCAAATGTTCAATTTGAGGTTTTAATTGTCATCAACATGCTATCAAAAGAAGTATTGAAAGTGTATTTTATTATCATTATTTTTAATCAATGTATTTATATAATTTTACTTTTTTAGGGGGTTCACAGTTTTTTGAAAACCCAAAATGTTATGACATTTTCAATTTGCAGTTTTCGTGGGCTGTAAGCCATCAAAATGATATCAGGAGAAGTCTTGAAATGTATTTTTATAATTCAATTTTTTTTTTTTTTTTTCCAGTTTATTTGGGTAAGCGCTCCATTTATGTCGAAATAGAATGGGTTCAATTTCCACATTTTGCGGCTGCTCGTCACTTTCACCTCACTTTCTCAGCTTCTGTCTGCTCTAACGTCTCACTCATCCTCCGTGCTCGCTTCTAGAAGCAGCACTTCATCCTCCGTATGTTCGGCTTCAAAAAGATAAAGTTATGAATCCTCTTTTGTCCACAAAAAGTCGTCTTTGTTGTCTGTTACCAAGTCTGCCAAAACTACAACACACTCACGTTTGTTTTTGGAAGTAGGAAGTGCGTTGCTATGGAAACGGAAATAAATGCGCTGAAAAAAAAAGTATCCCGGCAATTATTAAAATGACGAAAATACAGTAAATCATGTACATATTACATATTGTTATGAAGGTGTCTGTTACTACATTATATATATATACTTGCAGTGTGTATATTGTACATATTACATATTGTTATGAAGGTGTCTGTTACTACATTATATATATATACTTGCAGAGTGTATATTGTACATATGACATATTGTTATGAAGGTGTCTGTTACTACATTATATATGTACTTGCAGTGTGTATATTGTACATATTACATATTGTTATGAAGGTGTCTGTTACTACATTATATATATACTTGCAGTGTGTATATTGTACATATTACATATTGTTATGAAGGTGTCTGTTACTACATTATATATCTACTTGCAGTGTGTATATTGTACATATTACATATTGTTATGAAGGTGTCTCTTACTACATTATATATATATATATATATACTTGCAGTGTGTATATTGTACATATTACATATTGTTATGAAGGTGTCTGTTACTACATTATATATATGTTATGAAGGTGTCTGTTACTACATTATATATATACTTGCAGTGTGTATATTGTACATATTACATATTGTTATGAAGGTGTCTGTTACTACATTATATATATACTTGCAGTGTGTATATTGTACATATTACATATTGTTATGAAAGTGTCTGTTACTACATTATATATATATACTTGCAGTGTGTATATTGTACATATTACATATGGTTATGAAGGTGTCTGTTACTACATTATATATATACTTGCAGTGTGTATATTGTACATATTACATATTGTTATGAAGGTGTCTGTTACTACATTATATATATACTTGCAGTGTGTATATTGTACATATTACATATTGTTATGAAGGTGTCTGTTACTACATTATATATCTACTTGCAGTGTGTATATTGTACATATTACATATTGTTATGAAGGTGTCTCTTACTACATTATATATATATATATATATATATATATATATACTTGCAGTGTGTATATTGTACATATTACATATTGTTATGAAGGTGTCTGTTACTACATTATATATATGTTATGAAGGTGTCTGTTACTACATTATATATATACTTGCAGTGTGTATATTGTACATATTACATATTGTTATGAAGGTGTCTGTTACTACATTATATATATACTTGTAGTGTGTATATTGTACATATTACATATTGTTATGAAGGTGTCTGTTACTACATTATATATATACTTGCAGTGTGTATATTGTACATATTACATATTGTTATGAAGGTGTCTGTTACTACATTATATATATACTTGCAGTGTGTATATTGTACATATTGTTATGAAGGTGTCTGTTACTACATTATATATATACTTTCTGTGTGTATATTGTGTTCTTCCCGTCTGCAATCCACTTGTCAACAGAAGCAAGTAGTGTGTGGCCCAGCAAGCTTTCCCAGCATGCATTTCTGCGGCTGTAATGTCACACCTGAGTATCAGGTGACACCCTGCGCCCCCCAGGTCATCTTGACACCATTGTGCTGCCAGCGCCGGCATGTCCGCTTCCAAGCAGGTTAGGTTGCTTCCACTTATCACTTTGACTATTATTATTATTATTGTTATTATTATTATGGTCAATAATCATATCAATGATCCTAGCTAACTTGTGTCTTATCAGCCTGCCGTGAGCAAGGGGCGGGGCTTCCTTCCCGAGACAGAAAGAGCCCCAGGTGAGAACACACAAGAGCCGGAACATTCCCAAGGTCGAGCGCGGCGTCTTAAACAGGAAGTGGGCGTGGCGGGCGGGGGGGCGTAGGCACATACCTGCGACAGGTGTCACGCAGATGCGAGAGACGTCAAACAGGACTGGAATATGTGAGAGTCATAAATTGATGATTAACAATGAAATGTCTCGTGAGGCGTTCACTGACACGGCCGCCAAAATAAATATCCTTGTTCATAAAGCGTACAAATATTCCAGGAACTTTGTTCACACAGACACCTGAAATGGCAGGAAATGTGGTAGTTATTTTGTTTTGTATATCATATCATCATATATATGTATATATATGTATATAATGGTAATATATAATAATAATGAACACAATGATGGTGGTTAGATTTGATGTATGGACTGGACTCTCACAATATTATGTCAGACCCACTCGACAGCCATTGCATTCGGTCTCCCCTAGAGGGGGGGGGGGGTTACCCACATATGCGGTCCTCTCCAAGGTTTCTCATAGTCATTCACATTGACATCCCACTGGGGTGAGTTTTTCCTTGCCCTTATGTGGGCTCTGTACCGAGGATATATATATATATATATATATATATATATATATATATATATATATATATATATATATATATATATATATATAGATAGGCTCTGTATATATAGATGTGGGCTCTGTACCGAGGATGTGGTTGTGGCTTGTGCAGCCGTTTGAGACACTTGTGATATAGGGCTGTATAAATAAACATTAATTGATTGATTGATTGATATATTTAATAATAATAATACCAATATAATATTTTATTATATTTATGGTGCATATATATATATATATATATATATATATATATATATATATATATATATATATAGACCCTCGCGACCCCGAAAGGGACAAGCGGTAGAAAATGAATGGATGGATGGATGTGTCATATACAGGTATATAATAAATTATTAGTATTATTGAATGTGTTCATTAGTAGTATTATTATCATATATATATATATAATAAATTATTATTATTATACAATTTATCTTACTACCATCAATGTGTTTATTATTATTATTATAATATATTGATTATATATATATATTATAATGAGGAAAAGGTGTGTCCAAACTTTTGGCCTGTACTCATATATATATATATATATATATATGTATATATATATATATATATATATATATATATATATGTATATATATATATATATATATATATATATATATATATATATATATATATATATATATATATATATATATATATACACACATACATATTTATACATCATATATATAATACAATTATTATTATTATTAAATGTATCTTACCACCATCAATGTGTTCATTATTATTATTATACTATATTGATTATATATATATATATAATCAAGACCTCTTCATAGAAGACCTCTATGAAGAACACGAACAAGGAACCCATATTTCCCTCGCCCGGACGCGGGTCACCGGGGCCCTCCTCTGGAGCCAGGCCCGGAGGTGTGGCACGATGGCGAGCGCCTGGTGGCCGGGCCTGTCCCCATGGGGCCCGGCCGGGCACAGCCCGAAGAGGCAACGTGGGTCCCCCCTCCAATGGGCTCACCACCCATAGCAGGGGTCATAGAGGTCGGGTGCGATGTGAGCTGGGCGGAAGCCGAAGGCAGGGCACTTGGCGGTCCGATCCTCGGCTACAGAAGCTAGCTCTTGGGACGTGGAACGTCACCTCGCTGGGGGGGAAGGAGCCTGAGCTAGTGCGTGAGGTGGAGAAGTTCCGGCTAGATATAGTCGGACTCACCTCGACGCACAGCAAGGGCTCTGGAACCAGTTCTCTTGACAGGGGCTGGACTCTCTTCCACTCTGGCGTTGCCAGCAATGAGAGGCGACGGGCTGGGGTGGCAATTCTTGTTTCCCCTCGGCTCAAAGCCTGCACGTTGGAGTTCAACCCGGTGGACGAGAGGGTAGCCTCCCTCCGCCTTCGGGTGGGGGGACGGGTCCTGACTGTTGTTTGCGCTTACGCGCCAAACAGCAGTTCAGATTACCCACCCTTTTTGGATTCACTCGAGGGAGTACTGGAGAGTGCTCCCCCGGGTGATTCCCTCGTTCTACTGGGGGACTTCAACGCTCATATTGGCAACGACAGTGAAACCTGGAGAGGCGTGATTGGGAAGAATGGCCGCCCGGATCTGAACCCGAGTGGTGTTTTGTTATTGGACTTTTGTGCTCGTCACGGATTGTCAATAACAAACACCATGTTCAAACATAAGGGTGTCCATATGTGCACTTGGCACCAGGACACCCTAGGCCGCAGTTCCATGATCGACTTTGTAGTTGTGTCATCGGATTTGCGGCCTCATGTTTTGGACACTCGGGTGAAGAGAGGGGCGGAGCTTTCTACCGATCACCACCTGGTGGTGAGTTGGCTGCGATGGTGGGGGAGGATGCCGGACAGACCTGGCAGGCCCAAACGCATTGTGAGGGTTTGCTGGGAACGTCTAGCAGAGTCTCCTGTCAGAGAGAGTTTCAATTCCCACCTCTGGAAGAACTTTGAACATGTCACGAGGGAGGCGCTGGACATTGAGTCCGAGTGGACGATGTTCCGTACCTCTGTTGTCGGGGCGGCCGATTGGAGCTGTGGCCGCAGGGTAGTTGGTGCCTGTCGTGGCGGTAATCCTAGAACCCGTTGGTGGACACCGGCGGTGAGGGATGCCGTCAAGCTGAAGAAAGAGTCCTATCGGGTTCTTTTGGCTCATGGGACTCCTGACGCAGCAGACAGGTACCGACAGGCCAAGCGGTGTGCGGCTTCAGCGGTCGCGGAGGCAAAAACTCGGACATGGGAGGAGTTCGGTGAGGCCATGGAAAAAGACTTCCGGACGGCTTCGAAGCAATTCTGGACCACCATCCGCCGCCTCAGGAATGGGAAGCAGTGCAGTGTCAACACCGTGTATGGTGGGGATGGTGTTCTGCTGACCTCGACTGCGGATGTTGTGGATCGGTGGAGCGAATACTTCGAAGACCTCCTCAATCCTACCAGCACGTCTTCCTATGAGGAAGCAGGGCCTGGGGAATCTGTGGTGGGCTCTCCTATTTCTGGGGCTGAGGTTGCCGAGGTAGTTAAAAAGCTCCTCGGTGGCAAGGCCCCGGGGGTGGATGAGATCCGCCCGGAGTTCCTTAAGGCTCTGGATGTTGTGGGGCTGTCTTGGTTGACAAGACTCTGCAACATCGCGTGGACATCGGGGGCGGTACCTCTGGATTGGCAGACCGGGGTGGTGGTTCCTCTCTTTAAGAAGGGGAACCGGAGGGTGTGTTCCAACTATCGTGGGATCACACTCCTCAGCCTTCCCGGTAAGGTCTATTCAGGTGTACTGGAGAGGAGGCTACGCCGGATAGTCGAACCTCGGATTCAGGAGGAACAGTGTGGTTTTCGTCCTGGTCGTGGAACTGTGGACCAGCTCTATACTCTCGGCAGGGTCCTTGAGGGTGCATGGGAGTTTGCCCAACCAGTCTACATGTGCTTTGTGGACTTGGAGAAGGCATTCGACCGTGTACCCCGGGAAGTCCTGTGGGGAGTGCTCAGAGAGTATGGGGTAACGGACTGTCTTATTGTGGCGGTTCGCTCCCTGTATAATCGGTGTCAGAGCTTGGTCCGCATTGCCGGCAGTAAGTCGGACACGTTTCCAGTGAGGGTTGGACTCCGCCAGGGCTGCCCTTTGTCACCGATTCTGTTCATAACCTTTATGGACAGAATTTCTAGGCGCAGTCAGGGCGTTGAGGGTATCTGGTTTGGTGGCTGCAGGATTAGGTCTCTGCTTTTTGCAGATGATGTGGTCCTGATGGCTTCATCTGGCCAAGATCTTCAGCTCTCACTGGATCGGTTCGCAGCCGAGTGTGAAGCGACTGGGATGAGAATCAGCACCTCCAAATCCGAGTCCATGGTTCTCGCCCGGAAAAGGGTGGAGTGCCATCTCCGGGTTGGGGAGGAGATCTTGCCCCAAGTGGAGGAGTTCAAGTACCTCGGAGTCTTGTTCACGAGTGAGGGAAGAGTGGATCGTGAGATCGACAGGCGGATCGGTGCGGCATCTTCAGTAATGCGGACGCTGTATCGATCCGTTGTGGTGAAGAAGGAGCTGAGCCAGAAGGCAAAGCTCTCGATTTACCGGTCGATCTACGTTCCCATCCTCACCTATGGTCATGAGCTTTGGGTCATGACCGAAAGGACAAGATCACGGGTACAAGCGGCCGAAATGAGTTTCCTCCGCCGGGTGGCGGGGCTCTCCCTTAGAGATAGGGTGAGAAGCTCTGTCATCCGGGGGGAGCTCAAAGTAAAGCCGCTGCTCCTCCATATCGAGAGGAGCCAGATGAGGTGGTTCGGGCATCTGGTCAGGATGCCACCCGAACGCCTCCCTCGGGAGGTGTTTCGGGCACGTCCGACCGGTAGGAGGCCACGGGGAAGACCCAGGACACGTTGGGAAGACTATGTCTCCCGGCTGGCCTGGGAACGCCTCGGGATCCACCGGGAGGAGCTGGATGAAGTGGCTGGGGAGAGGGAAGTCTGGGCTTCCCTGCTTAGGCTGCTGCCCCCGCGACCCGACCTCGGATAAGCGGAAGAAGATGGATGGATGGATGGATATATATATATATATATATATATATATATATATATACACATATATATATATATATATATATATATATATATATATATATACACATATATATATATATATATACATATATATATATATATATATACACATATATATATATATATATACATATATATATATATATATATATATATATATATATATATATATATATATATATATATATATATATATATATATATATATATATATACACACATATATATATATATATATATATATATATATACACATATATATATATATATATACATATATATATAATGATAATAATAAACACATTGATGGTGGTAAAATACATTTAATAATAATAATGTATTATATATGATGTATAAATATGTATATATATATATATATATATATATATATATGATAATAATACGAACACATTCAATAATATTAATAATATATTATATATAACATATATATATGGATGGATATATTGATGGATACCATATATATATATATATATATATATATATATATATATATATATATATATATATATATATATATATATATATATATATATATATATATACCATGTATATAATAAAATATTATTATATTTGTATTATTATTATTAAATGTATCTAACCACCATCATTGTGTTCAATATACTATTATATCCATATATATGCATATGTATATATATATATATTGTATTATTATTATTAAATGTATCTAACCACCATCATTGTGTTGATTATACTATTTTATATATATATATATATATATATATATATATATATATATATATATATATATATATATATATATCTATATATATATATATATATATATATATATATATATATATGTATCTATATATGTATCTATATATATATATATATATATATATATATATATATATATATATATATATAGATGGATAGATACATTTAATAATAATAATAATACAATATAATAATATTTTATTGTATACATGGTATATACAGTATATACGTATATATATGGTATCCATCCATCCATATATATATGTCATATATAAATCATTCATATTATTGAATGTGTTCATATTATTATCATATATATATATATATATATATATATATATATATATATATATATATATATATATATATATATATATATATATATATATATATATATATATATATATATATACACACACATATTTATACATCATATATAATACATTATTATTATAAAATGTACTTTACCACCATCAATGTGTTTATTATTATCATTATATATATATATACATATATATATTTATATATATATATATATATATATTTATACATCATATAAAGTTAAGTTAAAGTAGCAATGAATGTCACACACACACTAGGTGTGGTGAAATTTGTCCTCTGCATTTGACCCATCCCCTTGTTCACCCCCTGGGAGGTGAGGGGAGCAGTGGGCAGCAGCGGTGCCGCGCCCGGGAATCATTTTTGGTGATTTAACCCCCAATTCCAACCCTTGATGCTGAGTGCCAAGCAGGGAGGTAATGGCTCCCATTTTTATAGTCTTTGGTATGACTCGGCCGGGGTTTGAACTCACAACCTAGCCATTTCAGGGCGGACAATATAACCACTAGGCCACTGAGTAAACAATAATCATAATATATATAATATAATCATTATTATTATTATTATTATAAAATGTATCTTACCACCATCAATGTGTTCATTATTATATATATATATACATATATATATAAATACACTATTATTATTATTATTATTATTATTATTGAATATATCTTACAACCATGAATGTGTGAATATGGAGTGAATGCATGAAGACTTCCCAGTTTTTAAATAAAACCATTATTATTATTATTATAAATATAAATATTGTTATTCATACCTGCACATACGAGCCCGACACAACTGTGTTATACTGCCCCCTGTCTGCAGATAATGGTGACACACCCGTGTTATACTGCCCCCTGTCTGCAGATAATGGTGACACACCCGTGTTATACTGCCCCCTGTCTGCAGATAATGGTGACACACCCGGGTTATACTGCCCCCTGTCTGCAGATAATGGTGACACACCCGTGTTATACTGCCCCCTGTCTGCAGATAATGGTGACACACCCGTGTTATACTGCCCCCTGTCTGCAGATAATGGTGACACACCCGTGTTATACTGCCCCCTGTCTGCAGATAATGGTGACACATAGTCCTATCTATGATGGTAAGATACATTTATTAATAATCATAGTAATAATTGTTATGATGCTGGTAAGATACATTTATTAATAATAATAATAATCCTAATGAAAGTGGTAAGATAAAGTTATTAATAATAATCATAATGTTGTTGATAAGATACATTTAATAATAATCAGAATTATAACCCTATTGATGGTGGTAAGATACATTTAATAATAATCATAATGATGGCGGTAAGATATATTTAATACAAATCCTAGTAATAATTGTAATGATGGTGGTACGATATATTTAATAATAATAATAATTGTAATGATGGTGGTAAGATACATTTAATAATAATCATCATAATAGTCCTGTTGACGGTGGTAAGACACATTTATTAATAATCATATTGATGTGATAAGATAAATTTAATAATAATCATAATAATAATCCTATTGATGCGGGTAAGATGCATTTAGTAATAATCATAATGATGGTGGTAAGATAAATTTAATAATAATCCTAATGATTCTGGTAAGATACATTTAATAATAATCATAATGATGGTGTAAGATACATTTAATAATAGTAATCCTAATGATGGTGGTAAGATACATTTAATAATAATAATCATAATGATGGTGGTAAGATACATTTAATAATAGTAATCCTAATGATGGTGGTAAGATACATTTAATAATAATAATCATAATGATGGTGGTGAGATACATTTAATAATAATAATCATAATGATGGTGGTAAGATACATTTAATAACAATAATCATAATGATGGTGGTAAGATACATTTAATAATAATCATAATGATGGTGTAAGATACATTTAATAATAATCATAATAATAGTCCTGTTGACGGTGGTAAGACACATTTATTAATAATCATATTGATGTGATAAGATAAATTTAATAATAATCATAATAATAATCCTATTGATGCGGGTAAGATGCATTTAGTAATAATCATAATGATGGTGGTAAGATAAATTTAATAATAATCCTAATGATTCTGGTAAGATACATTTAATAATAATCATAATGATGGTGTAAGATACATTTAATAATAGTAATCCTAATGATGGTGGTAAGATACATTTAATAATAATAATCATAATGATGGTGGTAAGATACATTTAATAATAGTAATCCTAATGATGGTGGTAAGATACATTTAATAATAATAATCATAATGATGGTGGTGAGATACATTTAATAATAATAATCATAATGATGGTGGTAAGATACATTTAATAACAATAATCATAATGATGGTGGTAAGATACATTTAATAATAATCATAATGATGGTGTAAGATACATTTAATAATAATCATAATAATAGTCCTGTTGACGGTGGTAAGACACATTTATTAATAATCATATTGATGTGATAAGATAAATTTAATAATAATCATAATAATAATCCTATTGATGCGGGTAAGATGCATTTAGTAATAATCATAATGATGGTGGTAAGATAAATTTAATAATAATCCTAATGATTCTGGTAAGATACATTTAATAATAATCATAATGATGGTGTAAGATACATTTAATAATAGTAATCCTAATGATGGTGGTAAGATACATTTAATAATAATAATCATAATGATGGTGGTAAGATACATTTAATAATAGTAATCCTAATGATGGTGGTAAGATACATTTAATAATAATAATCATAATGATGGTGGTGAGATACATTTAATAATAATAATCATAATGATGGTGGTAAGATACATTTAATAATAATAATCATAATGATGGTGGTAAGATACATTTAATAATAATAATCATAATGATGGTGGTAAGATACATTTAATAATAATCATAATGATGGTGTAAGATACATTTAATAATAATCATAATAATAGTCCTGTTGACGGTGGTAAGACACATTTATTAATAATCATATTGATGTGATAAGATACATTTAATAATAATCATAATAGTAATCCTATTGATGGTGGTAAGATGCATTTAGTAATAATCATAATGATGGTGGTAAGATACATTTAATAATAATAATCATAATGATGGTGGTAAGATACATTTAATAATAATAATCATAATGATGGTGGTAAGATACATTTAATAATAATAATCATAATGATGGTGGTAAGATACATTTAATAATAATCATAATGATGGTGTAAGATACATTTAATAATAATCATAATAATAGTCCTGTTGACGGTGGTAAGACACATTTATTAATAATCATATTGATGTGATAAGATACATTTAATAATAATCATAATAATAATCCTATTGATGGTGGTAAGATGCATTTAGTAATAATCATAATGATGGTGGTAAGATACATTTAATAATAATCATAATGATTCTGGTAAGATACATTTAATAATAATCATAATGATGGTGTAAGATACATTTAATAATAGTAATGCTAATGATGGTGGTAAGATACATTTAATAATAATAATCATAATGATGGTGTTAAGATACATTTAATAATAATAATCATAATGATGGTGGTAAGATACATTTAATAATAATAATCATAATGATGGTGGTAAGATACATTTAATAATATTAATCATAATGATGGTGGTGAGATACATTTAATACTAATAATCATAATGATGGTGGTAAGATACATTTAATAATAATAATCATAATGATGGTGTAAGACACATTTAATAATAATAATCATAATGATGGTGTTAAGATACATTTAATAATAATAATCATAATGATGGCGGTAAGATACATTTAATAATAATAATCATAATGATGGTGGTAAGATACATTTAATATTAATAATCATAATGATGGTGGTAAGATACATTTAATAATAATAATTATAATGATGGTGTAAGATACATTTAATAATAATAATAATAATCATAATGATGGTGTTAAGATACATTTAATAATAATAATCATAATGATGGTGGTAAGATACATTTAATAATAATAATCATAATGATGGTGGTAAGATACATTTAATAATAATAATCATAATGATGGTGGTAAGATACATTTAATAATAATCATAATGATGGTGTAAGATACATTTAATAATAATCATAATAATAGTCCTGTTGACGGTGGTAAGACACATTTATTAATAATCATATTGATGTGATAAGATAAATTTAATAATAATCATAATAATAATCCTATTGATGGGGGTAAGATGCATTTAGTAATAATCATAATGATGGTGGTAAGATAAATGTAATAATAATCATAATGATTCTGGTAAGATACATTTAATAATAATCATAATGATGGTGTAAGATACATTTAATAATAATCATAATAATAGTCCTATGGCGGTGGTAAGACACATTTATTAATAATCATATTGATGTGATAAGATCCATTTAATAATAATCATAATAATAATCCTATTGATGGGGGTAAGATGCATTTAGTAATAATCATAATGATGGTGGTAAGATAAATTTAATAATAATCATAATGATGGTGTAAGATACATTTAATAATAATCATAATAATAGTCCTGTTGATGGTGGTAAGACACATTTATTAATAATCATATTGATGTGATAAGATACATTTAATAATAATCATAATAATAATCCTATTGATGGGGGTAAGATGCATTTAGTAATAATCATAATGATGGTGGTAAGATAAATTTAATAATAATCCTAATGATGGTGGTAAGATACTTTTAATAATAATCATAATGATGGTGGTAAGATACATTTAATAATAGTAATGCTAATGATGGTGGTAAGATACATTTAATATTAATAATCATAATGATGGTGGTAAGATACATTTAATAATAATAATCATAATGATGGTGGTAAGATACATTTAATAATAATAATCATAATGATGGTGGTAAGATACATTTAATAATAATAATCATAATGATGGTGGTAAGATACATTTAATAATAATAATCATAATGATGGTGGTAAGATACATTTAATATTAATAATCATAATGATGGTGGTAAGATACATTTAATAATAGTAATCCTAATGATGGTGGTAAGATACATTTAATAATAATAATAATAATAATCATAATGATGGTGGTAAGATACATTTAATAATAATAAACACATTAAAGTGATAATATACATTTAATAATAACAATGCTTGGCTTTCATTCAGAAATAATACATCAGTTGGGTCATCCATCCATTTTATACTGCTTGTCCCTCCCGGCGGGGGTCAGTATTTATATTTATTTGTATATTAATTCTCCATTTCTTTGTTTATGTCCTCAGTTATTCTAACTTTATTATTTTCTAATTATTATTAATAAATGATCCATAAAAGTAGCACGTAGGACAACATCTTCATAGTCGTACTAAAAGTAGCACGTAGGACAACATCTTCATAGTCGTACTAAAAGTAGCACGTAGGACAACATCTTCATAGTCGTACTAAAAGTAGCACGTAGGACAACATCTTCATAGTCGTACTAAAAGTAACACGTAGGACAACATCTTCATAGTCGTACTAAAAGTAGCACGTAGGACAACATCTTCATAGTCGTACTAAAAGTAGCACGTAGGACAACATCTTCATAGTCGTACTAAAAGTAGCACGTAGGACAACATCTTCATAGTAGCACTAAAAGTAGCACGTAGGACAACATCTTCATAGTCGTACTAAAAGTAGCACGTAGGACATCTTCATAGTCGTACTAAAAGTAGCACGTAGGACAACATCTTCATAGTCGTACTAAAAGTAGCACGTAGGACATCTTCATAGTCGTACTAAAAGTAGCACGTAGGACAACATCTTCATAGTCGTACTAAAAGTAGCACGTAGGACAACATCTTCATAGTCGCACTAAAAGTAGCACGTAGGACAACATCTTCATAGTCGTACTAAAAGTAGCACGTAGGACAACATCTTCAGAGTCGTACTAAAAGTAGCACGTAGGACAACATCTTCATAGTCGTACTAAAAGTAGCACGTAGGACAACATCTTCATAGTCGTACTAAAAGTAGCACGTAGGACAACATCTTCATAGTCGTACTAAAAGTAGCACGTAGGACAACATCTTCATAGTCGTACTAAAAGTAGCACGTAGGACAACATCTTCATAGTCGTACTAAAAGTAGCACGTAGGACATTAGTCGTACTAAAAGTAGCACGTAGGACAACATCTTCATAGTCGCACTAAAAGTAGCACGTAGGACAACACTTCATAGTCGTACTAAAAGTAGCACGTAGGACAACATCTTCATAGTCGTACTAAAAGTAGCACGTAGGACAACATCTTCATAGTCGTACTAAAAGTAGCACGTAGGACAACATCTTCATAGTCGCACTAAAAGTAGCATGTAGGACAACATCTTCATAGTCGTACTAAAAGTAGCATGTAGGACAACATCTTCATAGTCGCACTAAAAGTAGCATGTAGGACAACATCTTCATAGTCGTACTAAAAGTAGCACGTAGGACAACATCTTCATAGTCGTACTAAAAGTAGCACGTAGGACAACATCTTCATAGTCGTACTAAAAGTAGCACGTAGGACAACATCTTCATAGTCGCACTAAAAGTAGCACGTAGGACAACATCTTCATAGTCGTACTAAAAGTAGCATGTAGGACAACATCTTCATAGTCGTACTAAAAGTAGCACGTAGGACATTAGTCGTACTAAAAGTAGCACGTAGGACAAGCTCTTCATAGTCGTACTAAAAGTAGCACGTAGGACAACATCTTCATAGTCGTACTAAAAGTAGCACGTAGGACAACATCTTCATAGTCGCACTAAAAGTAGCACGTAGGACAACATCTTCATAGTCGTACTAAAAGTAGCACGTAGGACAACATCTTCAGAGTCGTACTAAAAGTAGCACGTAGGACAACATCTTCATAGTCGTACTAAAAGTAGCACGTAGGACAACATCTTCATAGTCGTACTAAAAGTAGCACGTAGGACATTAGTCGTACTAAAAGTAGCACGTAGGACAACATCTTCATAGTCGCACTAAAAGTAGCACGTAGGACAACATCTTCATAGTCGTACTAAAAGTAGCACGTAGGACAACATCTTCATAGTCGTACTAAAAGTAGCACGTAGGACATTAGTCGTACTAAAAGTAGCACGTAGGACAACATCTTCATAGTCGTACTAAAAGTAGCACGTAGGACAACATCTTCATAGTCGCACTAAAAGTAGCACGTAGGACAACATCTTCATAGTCGCACTAAAAGTAGCACGTAGGACAACATCTTCATAGTCGCACTAAAAGTAGCACGTAGGACAACATCTTCATAGTCGTACTAAAAGTAGCACGTAGGACAACATCTTCATAGTCGCACTAAAAGTAGCACGTAGGACAACATCTTCATAGTCGTACTGAAAGTAGCACGTAGGACAACATCTTCATAGTCGTACTAAAAGTAGCACGTAGGACATTAGTCGTACTAAAAGTAGCACGTAGGACAAGATCTTCATAGTCGTACTAAAAGTAGCACGTAGGACAAGATCTTCATAGTCGTACTAAAAGTAGCACGTAGGACAACATCTTCATAGTCGCACTAAAAGTAGCACGTAGGACAACATCTTCATAGTCGCACTAAAAGTAGCACGTAGGACAACATCTTCATAGTCGTACTAAAAGTAGCACGTAGGACAACATCTTCATAGTCGTACTAAAAGTAGCATGTAGGACAACATCTTCATAGTCGTACTAAAAGTAGCACGTAGGACAACATCTTCATAGTCGTACTAAAAGTAGCACGTAGGACAACATCTTCATAGTCGTACTAAAAGTAGCACGTAGGACAACATCTTCATAATCGCACTAAAAGTAGCACGTAGGACAACATCTTCATAGTCGTACTAAAAGTAGCACGTAGGACAACATCTTCATAGTCGTACTAAAAGTAGCATGTAGGACATTAGTCGTACTAAAAGTAGCACGTAAGACAACATCTTCATAGTCGTACTAAAAGTAGCACGTAGGACAACATCTTCATAGTCGTACTAAAAGTAGCACGTAGGACAACATCTTCATAGTCGCACTAAAAGTAGCACGTAGGACAACATCTTCATAGTCGTACTAAAAGTAACACGTAGGACAACACATTCATAGTCGTACTAAAAGTAGCACGAAGGACAACATCTTCATAGTCGTACTAAAAGTAGCACGTAGGACAACATCTTCATAGTCGCACTAAAAGTAGCACGTAGGACAACATCTTCATAGTCGTACTAAAAGTAGCACGTAGGACAACATCTTCATGGTCGCACTAAAAGTAGCACGTAGGACAACATCTTCATAGTCGTACTAAAAGTAGCACGTAGGACAACATCTTCATAGTCGTACTAAAAGTAGCACGTAGGACATTAGTCGTACTAAAAGTAGCACGTAGGACATTAGTCGTACTAAAAGTAGCACGTAGGACAACATCTTCATAGTCGTACTAAAAGTAGCATGTAGGACATTAGTCGTACTAAAAGTAGCACGTAGGACAACATCTTCATAGTCGTACTAAAAGTAGCACGTAGGACATTAGTTGTACTAAAAGTAGCACGTAGGACAACATCTTCATAGTCGTACTAAAAGTAGCACGTAGGACATTAGTCGTACTAAAAGTAGCACGTAGGACAACATCTTCATAGTCGTACTAAAAGTAGCACGTAGGACAACATCTTCATAGTCGCACTAAAAGTAGCACGTAGGACAACATCTTCATAGTTGTACTAAAAGTAACACGTAGGACAACACATTCATAGTCGTACTAAAAGTAGCACGAAGGACAACATCTTCATAGTCGTACTAAAAGTAGCACGTAGGACATTAGTCGTACTAAAAGTAGCACGTAGGACATTAGTCGTACTAAAAGTAGCACGTAGGACATCTTCATAGTCGTACTAAAAGTAGCACGTAGGACATTAGTCGTACTAAAAGTAGCACGTAGGACAACATCTTCATAGTCGTACTAAAAGTAGCACGTAGGACATTAGTTGTACTAAAAGTAGCACGTAGGACAACATCTTCATAGTCGTACTAAAAGTAGCACGTAAGACAACATCTTCATAGTCGTACTAAAAGTAGCACGTAGGACAACATCTTCATAGTCGTACTAAAAGTAGCACGTAGGACAACATCTTCATAGTCGTACTAAAAGTAGCACGTAGGACATTAGTCGTACTAAAAGTAGCACGTAGGACATTAGTCGTACTAAAAGTAGCACGTAGGACAACATCTTCATAGTCGTACTAAAAGTAGCATGTAGGACATTAGTCGTACTAAAAGTAGCACGTAGGACAACATCTTCATAGTCGTACTAAAAGTAGCACGTAGGACATTAGTTGTACTAAAAGTAGCACGTAGGACAACATCTTCATAGTCGTACTAAAAGTAGCACGTAGGACATTAGTCGTACTAAAAGTAGCACGTAGGACAACATCTTCATAGTCGTACTAAAAGTAGCACGTAGGACAACATCTTCATAGTTGTACTAAAAGTAACACGTAGGACAACACATTCATAGTCGTACTAAAAGTAGCACGAAGGACAACATCTTCATAGTCGTACTAAAAGTAGCACGTAGGACATTAGTCGTACTAAAAGTAGCACGTAGGACATTAGTCGTACTAAAAGTAGCACGTAGGACATCTTCATAGTCGTACTAAAAGTAGCACGTAGGACATTAGTCGTACTAAAAGTAGCACGTAGGACAACATCTTCATAGTCGTACTAAAAGTAGCACGTAGGACATTAGTTGTACTAAAAGTAGCACGTAGGACAACATCTTCATAGTCGTACTAAAAGTAGCACGTAGGACAACATCTTCATAGTCGTACTAAAAGTAGCACGTAGGACAACATCTTCATAGTCGTACTAAAAGTAGCACGTAGGACATTAGTCGTACTAAAAGTAGCACGTAGGACAACATCTTCATAGTCGTACTAAAAGTAGCACGTAGGACATTAGTCGTACTAAAAGTAGCACGTAGGATAACATCTTCATAGTCGTACTAAAAGTAGCACGTAGGACATTAGTCGTACTAAAAGTAGCACGTAGGACAACATCTTCATAGTCGTACTAAAAGTAGCACGTAGGACATTAGTCGTACTAAAAGTAGCACGTAGGACAACATCTTCATAGTCGTACTAAAAGTAGCACGTAGGACAACATCTTCATAGTCGTACTAAAAGTAGCACGTAGGACAACATCTTCATAGTCGCACTAAAAGTAGCACGTAGGACAACATCTTCATAGTCGCACTAAAAGTAGCACGTAGGACAACATCTTCATAGTCGTACTAAAAGTAGCACGTAGGACAACATCTTCAGAGTCGTACTAAAAGTAGCACGTAGGACAACATCTTCATAGTCGTACTAAAAGTAGCACGTAGGACAACATCTTCATAGTCGTACTAAAAGTAGCACGTAGGACAACATCTTCATAGTCGTACTAAAAGTAGCACGTAGGACAACATCTTCATAGTCGTACTAAAAGTAGCACGTAGGACAACATCTTCATAGTCGTACTAAAAGTAGCACGTAGGACATTAGTCGTACTAAAAGTAGCACGTAGGACAACATCTTCATAGTCGCACTAAAAGTAGCACGTAGGACAACACTTCATAGTCGTACTAAAAGTAGCACGTAGGACAACATCTTCATAGTCGTACTAAAAGTAGCACGTAGGACAACATCTTCATAGTCGTACTAAAAGTAGCACGTAGGACAACATCTTCATAGTCGCACTAAAAGTAGCATGTAGGACAACATCTTCATAGTCGTACTAAAAGTAGCATGTAGGACAACATCTTCATAGTCGCACTAAAAGTAGCATGTAGGACAACATCTTCATAGTCGTACTAAAAGTAGCACGTAGGACAACATCTTCATAGTCGTACTAAAAGTAGCACGTAGGACAACATCTTCATAGTCGTACTAAAAGTAGCACGTAGGACAACATCTTCATAGTCGCACTAAAAGTAGCACGTAGGACAACATCTTCATAGTCGTACTAAAAGTAGCATGTAGGACAACATCTTCATAGTCGTACTAAAAGTAGCACGTAGGACATTAGTCGTACTAAAAGTAGCACGTAGGACAAGCTCTTCATAGTCGTACTAAAAGTAGCACGTAGGACAACATCTTCATAGTCGTACTAAAAGTAGCACGTAGGACAACATCTTCATAGTCGCACTAAAAGTAGCACGTAGGACAACATCTTCATAGTCGTACTAAAAGTAGCACGTAGGACAACATCTTCAGAGTCGTACTAAAAGTAGCACGTAGGACAACATCTTCATAGTCGTACTAAAAGTAGCACGTAGGACAACATCTTCATAGTCGTACTAAAAGTAGCACGTAGGACATTAGTCGTACTAAAAGTAGCACGTAGGACAACATCTTCATAGTCGCACTAAAAGTAGCACGTAGGACAACATCTTCATAGTCGTACTAAAAGTAGCACGTAGGACAACATCTTCATAGTCGTACTAAAAGTAGCACGTAGGACATTAGTCGTACTAAAAGTAGCACGTAGGACAACATCTTCATAGTCGTACTAAAAGTAGCACGTAGGACAACATCTTCATAGTCGCACTAAAAGTAGCACGTAGGACAACATCTTCATAGTCGCACTAAAAGTAGCACGTAGGACAACATCTTCATAGTCGCACTAAAAGTAGCACGTAGGACAACATCTTCATAGTCGTACTAAAAGTAGCACGTAGGACAACATCTTCATAGTCGCACTAAAAGTAGCACGTAGGACAACATCTTCATAGTCGTACTGAAAGTAGCACGTAGGACAACATCTTCATAGTCGTACTAAAAGTAGCACGTAGGACATTAGTCGTACTAAAAGTAGCACGTAGGACAAGATCTTCATAGTCGTACTAAAAGTAGCACGTAGGACAAGATCTTCATAGTCGTACTAAAAGTAGCACGTAGGACAACATCTTCATAGTCGCACTAAAAGTAGCACGTAGGACAACATCTTCATAGTCGCACTAAAAGTAGCACGTAGGACAACATCTTCATAGTCGTACTAAAAGTAGCACGTAGGACAACATCTTCATAGTCGTACTAAAAGTAGCATGTAGGACAACATCTTCATAGTCGTACTAAAAGTAGCACGTAGGACAACATCTTCATAGTCGTACTAAAAGTAGCACGTAGGACAACATCTTCATAGTCGTACTAAAAGTAGCACGTAGGACAACATCTTCATAATCGCACTAAAAGTAGCACGTAGGACAACATCTTCATAGTCGTACTAAAAGTAGCACGTAGGACAACATCTTCATAGTCGTACTAAAAGTAGCATGTAGGACATTAGTCGTACTAAAAGTAGCACGTAAGACAACATCTTCATAGTCGTACTAAAAGTAGCACGTAGGACAACATCTTCATAGTCGTACTAAAAGTAGCACGTAGGACAACATCTTCATAGTCGCACTAAAAGTAGCACGTAGGACAACATCTTCATAGTCGTACTAAAAGTAACACGTAGGACAACACATTCATAGTCGTACTAAAAGTAGCACGAAGGACAACATCTTCATAGTCGTACTAAAAGTAGCACGTAGGACAACATCTTCATAGTCGCACTAAAAGTAGCACGTAGGACAACATCTTCATAGTCGTACTAAAAGTAGCACGTAGGACAACATCTTCATGGTCGCACTAAAAGTAGCACGTAGGACAACATCTTCATAGTCGTACTAAAAGTAGCACGTAGGACAACATCTTCATAGTCGTACTAAAAGTAGCACGTAGGACATTAGTCGTACTAAAAGTAGCACGTAGGACATTAGTCGTACTAAAAGTAGCACGTAGGACAACATCTTCATAGTCGTACTAAAAGTAGCATGTAGGACATTAGTCGTACTAAAAGTAGCACGTAGGACAACATCTTCATAGTCGTACTAAAAGTAGCACGTAGGACATTAGTTGTACTAAAAGTAGCACGTAGGACAACATCTTCATAGTCGTACTAAAAGTAGCACGTAGGACATTAGTCGTACTAAAAGTAGCACGTAGGACAACATCTTCATAGTCGTACTAAAAGTAGCACGTAGGACAACATCTTCATAGTCGCACTAAAAGTAGCACGTAGGACAACATCTTCATAGTTGTACTAAAAGTAACACGTAGGACAACACATTCATAGTCGTACTAAAAGTAGCACGAAGGACAACATCTTCATAGTCGTACTAAAAGTAGCACGTAGGACATTAGTCGTACTAAAAGTAGCACGTAGGACATTAGTCGTACTAAAAGTAGCACGTAGGACATCTTCATAGTCGTACTAAAAGTAGCACGTAGGACATTAGTCGTACTAAAAGTAGCACGTAGGACAACATCTTCATAGTCGTACTAAAAGTAGCACGTAGGACATTAGTTGTACTAAAAGTAGCACGTAGGACAACATCTTCATAGTCGTACTAAAAGTAGCACGTAAGACAACATCTTCATAGTCGTACTAAAAGTAGCACGTAGGACAACATCTTCATAGTCGTACTAAAAGTAGCACGTAGGACAACATCTTCATAGTCGTACTAAAAGTAGCACGTAGGACATTAGTCGTACTAAAAGTAGCACGTAGGACATTAGTCGTACTAAAAGTAGCACGTAGGACAACATCTTCATAGTCGTACTAAAAGTAGCATGTAGGACATTAGTCGTACTAAAAGTAGCACGTAGGACAACATCTTCATAGTCGTACTAAAAGTAGCACGTAGGACATTAGTTGTACTAAAAGTAGCACGTAGGACAACATCTTCATAGTCGTACTAAAAGTAGCACGTAGGACATTAGTCGTACTAAAAGTAGCACGTAGGACAACATCTTCATAGTCGTACTAAAAGTAGCACGTAGGACAACATCTTCATAGTTGTACTAAAAGTAACACGTAGGACAACACATTCATAGTCGTACTAAAAGTAGCACGAAGGACAACATCTTCATAGTCGTACTAAAAGTAGCACGTAGGACATTAGTCGTACTAAAAGTAGCACGTAGGACATTAGTCGTACTAAAAGTAGCACGTAGGACATCTTCATAGTCGTACTAAAAGTAGCACGTAGGACATTAGTCGTACTAAAAGTAGCACGTAGGACAACATCTTCATAGTCGTACTAAAAGTAGCACGTAGGACATTAGTTGTACTAAAAGTAGCACGTAGGACAACATCTTCATAGTCGTACTAAAAGTAGCACGTAGGACAACATCTTCATAGTCGTACTAAAAGTAGCACGTAGGACAACATCTTCATAGTCGTACTAAAAGTAGCACGTAGGACATTAGTCGTACTAAAAGTAGCACGTAGGACAACATCTTCATAGTCGTACTAAAAGTAGCACGTAGGACATTAGTCGTACTAAAAGTAGCACGTAGGATAACATCTTCATAGTCGTACTAAAAGTAGCACGTAGGACATTAGTCGTACTAAAAGTAGCACGTAGGACAACATCTTCATAGTCGTACTAAAAGTAGCACGTAGGACATTAGTCGTACTAAAAGTAGCACGTAGGACAACATCTTCATAGTCGTACTAAAAGTAGCACGTAGGACAACATCTTCATAGTCGTACTAAAAGTAGCACGTAGGACATCTTCATAGTCGCACTAAAAGTAGCACGTAGGACAACATCTTCATGGTCGCACTAAAAGTAGCATGTAGGACAAAAAACGAGGTCTAAAAATCCCGACGTTGAGTTACGAAGTTTACGTAAAAGTTACCGTGTTTGTCAAAAAAGAAAAACGAAACATTTCGTTGGAAGTTCCGACGTTTACGTTTACATTCGCTGTTTAGTGGATGCCAAAGTTGCCATTTTTGTTCCCAAAAAGTGTTCTTTAGATTGAAATGTGTGCGAATAAAAGCGTGTTTTGGCGATGTTAGCTAGCCTGCCGTCGGGACAAAGCTATTAAAGTGGGAGTGAGGCTCCTCCTGGCTAAATGCTGCCTCTCAGGGATTGGCCAATAAAAGTAGCATGATGTGACGTCAGGGCCAGGAGGGACCGCCCATTTAGCTCATTTTCCTCGCAGCTCATTGGTCCCGTATCAGGTGGTCTCCCAACATGGCCGCCGTAGCCACGCCCCCTACCCCACTGAGGCGGCCATAAATCCAATTAGCCAGTCAGGTATGTCATCAAAGTGGCCGACTTAATTGGGATAATTAGCACCTGGACTTTGTGGAAGTGAGCCAAAGTTCGCCACAAGGCCAATAAAAAGTTATTGAGCAAACAGAGCCGGAGGCCTCCTATTGGTCGGTTCGTGCGGTATGCAAATGAGCCCCTCCGACGTCACATCCTGAACTTGAGCGCCATCTTTTCTCGTTACGGCGAAGAAAGGGACAAAAAAAAAAGGGCCGCGGCGAATTTTTTTTTTTTTTCTGCGGGGGGGTTCGCGATTGTCCTCGTCTCCGGTTGAGCGGCGCCGACGTCACCCTTTTTTGTCAGCAAGCACCGGAGCGGGTGAACGCAGACGCCGGATGCGGCTCGGGTGAGCGTGTTTGGCGGGCGTCGGAGCGCAGACGAAGCGGCGTCGCTGCTGCGGACCGAGAGGCACCGAGAGGCACCGGGGGGAACGGGGGAGCGGGGCTCGGAGGACCCCCCGAACGCTGCTTCGGAACCGGGCACCAGGCAGGTAAACGTGCGCGATGCTGCAAGCGCTGCCTTTTGTTTGCACTTTTGCAAGCGCCTAGTTTCCCACGCTGTGCATGTCATTGAACGCCTCATTCGGCACAACATCACGATGCATGGCCACACAAAGATGCTGCGTTAGCATCCCCTGCTACAAATGCTACATCATACAAAATATGCAAAGTGACGTCACAGCACGCACCAAGCACCGGAAGTCGTCCCCCTCCCAGCCGCCAGGGGGCGCACTCGCACTGGCGGCTTCTTCCTGCAAGCCGGGGGTCGGACAGGAAGTGAAGCCGCCAAGAAGGAGTTTGTGGTCGATAGTGACGCCGTCTAACGTGTGTCCATCAACACGTTGCAGGTCGCTGAGGAAGCATGTATCAGCTCCCGGTCGGGAACCTGGACAAGATCCGGAAGGCGCGCAAGTCCGTCAAACATGTCCTGAGTGAGATCGGCCTGGAGGATTGCCAGAACTTTCTCAAGGTTGGTTTGTTCCTCTCATTTTAACATCATTTATTTCTATTATTACCCACTATCGCCATCAAAATTTGGCAACTTGACATACATCAGTATCGGCCTCTTGTTGTCGGTATCAACAGGTACAATATCCGTATACTACTGTATCAGCCTCTTGTTATCTGTATCAACAGGTACAATATCAGTATACTACTGTATCAGCCTCTTGTTGTCTGTATCAACAGGTACAATATCAGTATACTACTGTATCGGCCTCTTGTTATCTGGATCAACAGGTACAATATCAGTATACTACTGTATCAGCCTCTTGTTATCTGTATCAACAGGTACAATATCAGTATACTACTGTATCGGCCTCTTGTTATCTGTATCAACAGGTACAATATCCGTATACTACTGTATCGGCCTCTTGTTATCTGGATCAACAGGTACAATATCAGTATACTACTGTATCAGCCTCTTGTTGTCGGTATCAACAGGTACAATATCAGTATACTACTGTATCGGCCTCTTGTTGTCGGTATAAACAGGTACAATATCAGTATACTACTGTATCGGCCTCTTGTTGTCGGTATCAACAGGTACAATATCCGTATACTACTGTATCGGCCTCTTGTTATCTGGATCAACAGGTACAATATCAGTATACTACTGTATCGGCCTCTTGTCTGTATCAACAGGTACAATATCAGTATACTACTGTATCGGCCTCTTGTTATCTGTATCAACAGGTACAATATCAGTATACTACAGTATCGGCCTCTTGTTGTCGGTATCAACAGGTACAATATCAGTATACTACTGTATCAGCCTCTTGTTATCTGTATCAACAGGTACAATATCAGTATACTACTGTATCGGCCTCTTGTTGTCTGTATCAACAGGTACAATATCAGTATACTACTGTATCGGCCTCTTGTTGTCTGTATCAACAGGTACAATATCAGTATACTACTGTATCGGCCTCTTGTTGTCGGTATAAACAGGTACAATATCAGTATACTACTGTATCGGCCTCTTGTTATCTGTATAAACAGGTACAATATCAGTATACTACTGTATCAGCCTCTTGTTGTCTGTATCAACAGGTACAATATCAGTGTACTACTGTATCGGCCTCTTGTTATCTGGATCAACAGGTACAATATTAGTATACTACTGTATCGGCCTCTTGTTGTCTGTATCAACAGGTACAATATCCGTATACTACAGTATCGGCCTCTTGTTGTCGGTATCAACAGGTACAATATCAGTATACTACTGTATCGGCCTCTTGTTGTCTGTATCAACAGTAAGGCTGCAGCTAACGATTATTTTTCTATCGATTAATCTATAGATTATTTTTTCGATTAATCGGTTAATCTATAGATTATTTTTTTCGATTAATCTATAGATTATTTTTCCTTTTACCGATTTTTTTTTAAATTTCAAATGAAGATGAAAAAATAAATGTAGGCCAGTTTTTTCAAAAGGCATGGCTTTTATTTACAAAAAAAAAAGTATGGCCACTCAGTCAACATTGACAACAACATGACAAAATATTCTGTAACAATGTAAACATTTAAAACTTTTAACATTTAACAAAATTAAAAGTAGCTTATTTGCTTTTAATGTGCAAATATAAAAGTAAACATCCAGTGCAAATCTTAATATTCTGCAATAGTATAAGCATTTCAAAAGTAAAAGTATTGCTTATTTTGCTTTAAAATGTGCAAAAATAAAGATAAACATCCAATACAAAAAAGTGCAAAACGAAATATTCTGTAACAAGTGTAAACATTTCAACAAAAGTAAAACTTTTGCTTATTTTGCTTAATAACACAACAATGATAGTATGATTAAAGTGAAAGTTAATTGTTCGTTTGTACATAGTATACGTAATTGTTAATGTTGTAAAAGGTATTTGCACAACTAATTAACGTTAGCGTTAAAGAGGAGCGCGTCTTTGTAAACACTGAACAGGCACGCCAAACGCTCCTCTCAGAGCGAAACGGTGCTTTTAGTTTATGAATTTACAACGCAGATACAAATGACACATTCATGTTTTTGTGTAATGATGACAACGTATACGCACGCGGACGATTGACTAGTTGATGGTGATGGCAAGAACGCTGCCGTTGTGCTGCTATGATAGGCCATTTCCGCGCGACACAGTTGTGCATGCAACAACATTATTAGCAGAGGTGGGTAGAGTAGCCAGAAATTGTACTCAAGTAAGAGTACTGTTACTTTAGAGATTTATTACTCAAGTAAAAGTAAGGAGTAGTCACCCAAATATTTACTTGAGTAAAAGTAAAAAGTATGTTGTGAAAAAACTACTCAAGTACTGAGTAACATACACACACATATCATATATATATATATATATATATATATATATATATATATATATATATATATATATATATATATATATATATATGTATATATATATATATGTATGTGTGGGAAAAAAAATCACAAGACTATTTCATCTCTACAGGCCTGTTTCATGAGGGGGGGTACCCTCAATCGTCAGGAGATTTTAATGGGAGCATTCGCATACCATGGTTTATATAGGGCACAGAGTGGGTGGGTACAGGCTGGCCTAGGGGCGTGGTGATTGGCTCATGTGTTACCTAGGAGGTGTTTCCGTCTATGGCGGCATGTTGTTGCAATTTCGCTGCGCTTGTTGAGGGATGACAGGTCTGGACGGTAAATAATAAACAGTTTCTCTTTCAAGCATAGGTTGCATCTTTTATTACCACTATTGTAAGGTGTGCTGGATGCAAGAATTTGCCATGTTATTGAATATTCAACATTATTGTCTTTGAGGTCCCAAATGTGTTTGCTGAGTTCTGTGGTATTTCGCAGGTTTTTGTTCCTGAAAGAAGCCTTGTGATTGTTCCATCTGGTTTTGAATTCTCCCTCGGTTAATCCTACATATGTGTCGGATGTGTTAATGTCCTTGCGTGTTACCTTAGATTGGTAGACAACTGATGTTTGTAAGCACCCCCCGTTGAGGGGGCAATCAGGTTTCTTTCGACAGTTACAGTCTTTGTTGGTTTTGGAGTCGCTCTGTCTGGGGGCCGACGGCTCATTTGCAATTGTTTTGTTGTGGTTTGAGATGATTTGTCGTATATTGTTCATGCAGCTGTAGCTCAATTTAATGTTGTTCTTGTTGAATACTTTTCTTAGGATGTTGTCTTTGGGAAAGTGTTTGTCAATCAGATTGGGGAATTTGTGTCCAATGTTCGTTGAGACGTTTTTGTTGTATGGGGGGTTGTACCAGATGATGTCGTTCCGTTTTCTGTTCTTTTTTGGCTGGTTTCCTGGCGTGGGTTCATAGGTGAGGGTGAAATTGTATCCGCTTTCATCAAGGGCTTTTTGGTACGGGGGGGTTGCTTGGTCAAATTCAGCTTTGCTAGATGACAGCATCGATAGCCTTTTATTGATTCCGGTAGGTATTCTTTTCGTGGTGGTGGGTGGGTGGTTGCTGTCATGGTGCACGTATTGGAGTGTTGTGTTGGGTTTCGTGAATGGTTGGTAGCTGTTATTTCTCAGGTTGAAAGTGACGTCGAGGAAGTTGACGGTTTGCTTGTTGGCTTCAATATATATATATATATATATATATATATATATATATATATATATATATATATATATATATATATATACATACATTGATATATACAGTATATAATTTATATTTATTTATTTTGCCGTTTTTGTTTACATGTTAAAGGTGTTTTAATGAATATACATGCATGTTTAACACATATAGATTCCTTTCTTTCATGAAGACAAGAATATAAGTTGGTGTATTACCTGATTCTGATGACTTGCATTGATTGGAATCAGACAGTAGTGATGATAACGTCCACGTTTTCAAATTGAGGAGAAGAAAAGTTCCTCCTTTCTGTCTAATACCACATGAAAGTGGTTGGTTTTTGGCATCTTATTTGTCCAGCTTCCATATTCGTTTTTTATACACTTTACAAGAAATACATTGGCGGCAAACTCCGTAGCTTGCTAGCTTGTTTGCGCTGGCTTTCGGAGACTCTTATTTTGAAAGCGCAGGCGCGATGGAGCGGGACTTTTATTGTGAAGACAGGAACTGTGCAGTCAGTCTTTACGGTTGAAATAAAAAAATGGTCTCTTTGGTCTGTTTGACAGACCAAAACAAACAAAGCGTGCATTAACAGATCGAATAATTTATGGAGTCAATACTTTATGGAGTGAATACTTTATGGAGTCAATACTTTATGGAGTCAATACTTTATGGAGTGAATACTTTATGGAGTGAATACTTTATGGAGTCAATACTTTATGGAGTCAATACTTTATGGAGTGAATACTCTATGGACTTAATACTTTATGGACGTAATACTTTATGGAGTCAATACTTTATGGAGTCAATACTTTATGGAGTGAATACTTTATGGAGTGAATACTCTATGGACTTAATACTTTATGGACGTAATACTTTATGGACTTAATACTTTATGGACGTAATACTTTATGGAGTGAATACTCTATGGACTTAATACTTTATGGAGTGAATACTTTATGGAGTCAATACTTTATGGAGTCAATACTTTATGGAGGTAATACTTTATGGAGTGAATACTTTATGGAGTGAATACTCTATGGACTTAATACTTTATGGAGTCAATACTTTATGGAATGAATACTTTATGGAGTGAATACTTTATGGAGTCAATACTTTATGGAGTCAATACTTTATGGAGTCAATACTTTATGGAGTCAATACTTTATGGACTTAATACTTTATGGAGGTAATACTTTATGGAGTCAATACTTTATGGAGTCAATACTTTATGGAGGTAATACTTTATGGAGTCAATACTTTATGGACTTAATACTTTATGGAGTCAATACTTTATGGACTTAATACTTTATGGAGTCAGTACTTTATGGAGTCAATACTTTATGGAGTCAATACTTTATGGACGTAATACTTTATGGACGTAATACTTTATGGAGTCAATACTTTATGGACGTAATACTTTATGGAGTCAATACTTTATGGACTTAATACTTTATGGAGTCAATACTTTATGGACTTAATACTTTATGGAGGTAATACTTTATGGAATGAATACTTTATGGAGTGAATACTTTATGGAGTCAATACTTTATGGAGTGAATACTCTATGGACTTAATACTTTATGGAGTGAATACTCTATGGACTTAATACTTTATGGAGTGAATACTTTATGGAGTGAATACTTTATGGACTTAATACTTTATGGACGTAATACTTTATGGAGTCAATACTTTATGGACGTAATACTTTATGGAGGTAATACTTTATGGAATGAATACTTTATGGAGTCAATACTTTATGGAGTGAATACTTTATGGACTTAATACTTTATGGACGTAATACTTTATGGAGTCAATACTTTATGGACCTAATACTTTATGGACGTAATACTTTATGGAGTCAATACTTTATGGAGTCAATACTTTATGGACTTAATACTTTATGGAGTGAATACTTTATGGACTTAATACTTTATGGAGTGAATACTTTATGGAAGTAATACTTTATGGACTTAATACTTTATGGACTTAATACTTTATGGAGGTAATACTTTATGGACTTAATACTTTATGGAGTCAATACTTTATGGACTTAATACTTTATGGAGTGAATACTTTATGGACTTAATACTTTATGGAGTGAATACTTTATGGAAGTAATACTTTATGGACTTAATACTTTATGGACTTAATACTTTATGGAGGTAATACTTTATGGAGGTAATACTTTATGGACTTAATACTTTATGGAGTCAATACTTTATGGAGTCAATACTTTATGGACTTAATACTTTATGGAGTGAATACTTTATGGACTTAATACTTTATGGAGTGAATACTTTATGGAAGTAATACTTTATGGACTTAATACTTTATGGACTTAATACTTTATGGAGGTAATACTTTATGGAGGTAATACTTTATGGACTTAATACTTTATGGAGTGAATACTTTATGGACTTAATACTCTATGGACTTAATACTTTATGGAGTGAATACTTTATGGAGGTAATACTTTATGGACTTAATACTTTATGGAGTGAATACTTTATGGAGGTAATACTTTATGGACTTAATACTTTATGGAGTGAATACTTTATGGAGTGAATACTCTATGGACTTAATACTTTATGGAGTGAATACTTTATGGAGGTAATACTTTATGGACTTAATACTTTATGGAGTGAATACTTTATGGAGGTAATACTTTATGGAGTTAATACTTTATGGAGGTAATACTTTATGGACTTAATACTTTATGGACTTAATACTTTATGGAAGTAATACTTTATGGAGTGAATACTTTATGGAGTGAATACTTTATGGACTTAATACTTTATGGAGTGAATACTTTATGGAAGTAATACTTTATGGAGTGAATACTTTATGGACTTAATACTTTATGGAGTGAATACTTTATGGAGTCAATACTTTATGGAGTCAATACTTTATGGAGTGAATACTTTATGGACTTAATACTTTATGGAGTGAATACTTTATGGAGTGAATACTTTATGGACTTAATACTTTATGGAGTCAATACTTTATGGAGTCAATACTTTATGGAGTCAATACTTTATGGACTTAATACTTTATGGAGTCAATACTTTATGGAGTCAATACTTTATAGAGGTAATACTTTATGGACTTAATACTTTATGGAGTGAATACTTTATGGACTTAATACTCTATGGACTTAATACTTTATGGAGTGAATACTTTATGGAGGTAATACTTTATGGACTTAATACTTTATGGAGTGAATACTTTATGGAAGTAATACTTTATGGACTTAATACTTTATGGAGTGAATACTTTATGGAGTGAATACTCTATGGACTTAATACTTTATGGAGTGAATACTTTATGGACTTAATACTCTATGGACTTAATACTTTATGGAGTGAATACTTTATGGAGGTAATACTTTATGGACTTAATACTTTATGGAGTGAATACTTTATGGAGGTAATACTTTATGGAGTTAATACTTTATGGAGGTAATACTTTATGGACTTAATACTTTATGGACTTAATACTTTATGGAAGTAATACTTTATGGAGTGAATACTTTATGGAGTGAATACTTTATGGACTTAATACTTTATGGAGTGAATACTTTATGGAAGTAATACTTTATGGAGTGAATACTTTATGGACTTAATACTTTATGGAGTGAATACTTTATGGAGTCAATACTTTATGGAGTCAATACTTTATGGAGTGAATACTTTATGGACTTAATACTTTATGGAGTGAATACTTTATGGAGTGAATACTTTATGGACTTAATACTTTATGGAGTCAATACTTTATGGAGTCAATACTTTATGGAGTCAATACTTTATGGAGTCAATACTTTATGGAGTCAATACTTTATGGAGTCAATACTTTATGGAGTCAATACTTTATGGACGTAATACTTTATGGAGGTAATACTTTATGGAGTCAATACTTTATGGAGTCAATACTTTATGGACTTAATACTTTATGGAGGTAATACTTTATGGAATGAATACTTTATGGAGTGAATACTTTATGGAGTGAATACTTTATGGAGGTAATACTTTATGGACTTAATACTTTATGGAGTCAATACTTTATGGAGTCAATACTTTATGGACTTAATACTTTATGGAGTCAATACTTTATGGAGTCAATACTTTATGGAGTGAATACTTTATGGAGTCAATACTTTATGGACGTAATACTTTATGGAGGTAATACTTTATGGAGTCAATACTTTATGGAGTCAATACTTTATGGACGTAATACTTTATGGAGGTAATACTTTATGGAGTCAATACTTTATGGAGTCAATACTTTATGGACTTAATACTTTATGGAGGTAATACTTTATGGAATGAATACTTTATGGAGTGAATACTTTATGGAGTGAATACTTTATGGAGGTAATACTTTATGGACTTAATACTTTATGGACTTAATACTTTATGGAGTCAATACTTTATGGACTTAATACTTTATGGAGTGAATACTCTATGGAGTGAATACTTTATGGACTTAATACTTTATGGAGGTAATACTTTATGGAGGTAATACTTTATGGACTTAATACTTTATGGACTTAATACTTTATGGAGTCAATACTTTATGGAAGTAATACTTTATGGAGTGAATACTCTATGGAGTGAATACTTTATGGACTTAATACTTTATGGAGGTAATACTTTATGGAGTGAATACTTTATGGAGTGAATACTCTATGGACTTAATACTTTATGGAGTCAATACTTTATGGAATGAATACTTTATGGAGTGAATACTTTATGGAGTGAATACTCTATGGACTTAATACTTTATGGAGTCAATACTTTATGGAGTGAATACTTTATGGAAGTAATACTTTATGGAGTGAATACTTTATGGAGTGAATACTCTATGGACTTAATACTTTATGGAGTGAATACTTTATGGACTTAATACTTTATGGAGTCAATACTTTATGGACTTAATACTTTATGGAGTGAATACTTTATGGAGTGAATACTCTATGGACTTAATACTTTATGGAGTGAATACTTTATGGAAGTAATACTTTATGGAGTCAATACTTTATGGAAGTAATACTTTATGGAGTGAATACTTTATGGACTTAATACTTTATGGAGTCAATACTTTATGGAGTGAATACTTTATGGAAGTAATACTTTATGGAGTCAATACTTTATGGAAGTAATACTTTATGGAGTTAATACTTTATGGAGTTAATACTTTATGGAGTGAATACTTTATGGAGTGAATACTTTATGGACTTAATACTTTATGGAGTGAATACTTTATGGAGTGAATACTCTATGGACTTAATACTTTATGGAGTGAATACTTTATGGAAGTAATACTTTATGGAGTCAATACTTTATGGAAGTAATACTTTATGGAGTGAATACTTTATGGACTTAATACTTTATGGAGTCAATACTTTATGGAGTGAATACTTTATGGACTTAATACTTTATGGAGTGAATACTTTATGGAAGTAATACTTTATGGAGTCAATACTTTATGGAAGTAATACTTTATGGAGTGAATACTTTATGGACTTAATACTTTATGGAGTCAATACTCTATGGACTTAATACTTTATGGAGTGAATACTTTATGGAGTGAATACTTTATGGAAGTAATACTTTATGGACTTAATACTTTATGGACTGAATACTTTATGGAGTGAATACTTTATGGAGTGAATACTTTATGAAGTCAATACTTTATGGAGTCAATACTTTATGGAAGTAATACTTTATGGAGTGAATACTTTATGGAGTGAATACTTTATGGAGTCAATACTTTATGGACTGAATACTTTATGGAGTGAATACTTTATGGAGTCAATACTTTATGGAAGTAATACTTTATGGAGTCAATACTTTATGGAGTCAATACTTTATGGACTGAATACTTTATGGAGTGAATACTTTATGGAGTCAATACTTTATGGAAGTAATACTTTATGGAGTCAATACTTTATGGAGGTAATACTTTATGGAGTGAATACTTTATGGAGTTAGTACTTTATGGAGTTAATACTTTATGGAGGTAATACTTTGTAAGGTTTCCTCCTGAAGTGTATTTACAACATGTGATACATGACATATTTGATATTACATGTGCAAAAAGAAATAGGAAGAAATAGAGCTGAATTAATCCTACACCTTTCCCACTTCATAGCAATTACGAGCACATTTGTTGACTTCCTGTTCTCACTGTGTACACTTCCTGTTCTCACTGTGTACACAACACTTCTGATTGTTACTACTAACTTTCTCTACTTATCACTGTTTTTATTTTGAAATATCAAATGCTGGTATCATATATGTGTATATTGTATCTGCTGATGTACTTGTGAAATATATAAGTTCATATGTGTGTGTGTGTATGTACTTATACTGTATGTGTGTATATATGTACTTATACTGTATGTGTGTATATATGTACTTGTACTGTATGTGTGTATATATGTACTTATACTGTATGTGTGTATATATGTACTTGTCCTGTATGTGTGTGTATATATGTACTTGTACTGTATGTGTGTATATATGTACTTGTCCTGTATGTGTGTATGTACAAAGTAGAAAAGCAGTGAAGTTGTGTAAATGGTAAATAAAAAGAGAATACAACAAATCCTTTTCATCTTATATTCAATTGAATAGACTGCAAAGACAAGATATTTAACTTTATTATTTGTTGCAAATATTAGCTCATTTGGAATTTGATGGCTGCAACATGTTTCAAAAAAGGCATTTTTACCACTGTGTTACATGGCCTTTCCTTTTAACAACACTCAGTAAAGGTCTGGGAACTGAGGAGACACATTTTTGAAGTGGAATTCTTTCCCATTCTTGGCATTGTCTTGCTGAAAATAAGCAGGGGCGTCCATGATAACAACATATGTCGCTCCAAACGCTGTATGTACCTTTCAGCATTAATCAGTTTCCAAAAAAAATTTGAAATGTGGACTCGTCAGACCACAGAACACTTTTCCACTTTGCATCAGTCCATCTTAGATGAGCTCGGGCCCAGCGAAGCCGACAACGTTTCTGGGTGTTGTTGATAAATGGCTGTGGCTTTGCATAGTAGAGTTTTAACTTGCACTTACAGATGTAGCGACCAGCTGCAGTTACTGACAGTGGGTTTCTGAAGTGTTCCTGAGCCCATGTGGTGATATCCTTTACACACTGATGTGGTTTTTTTGATGCAGTACTGCCTGAGGGATCCAAGGTGTGTAATATCATGGCTTACGTGCAGTGATTTCTCCACATTCTCTCAACCTTTTGATGATATTACGGAGCGTAGATGGTGAAATCCCTCAATTCCTTGGTTGAGAAATGTTTGTTCTTAAACAATTTGCTCAGGCATTTGTTGACAAAGTATCTGCTGCAGTGGTTGTAAAATATATATAAGTTAATTCATTTAATCAAGTCAAAATACAAATAAGGCAACAAGAGAAGTATCCTACACTTGTCTTTTGTAAAGTGCAGCAGGTATAGATCATCTACATCTACTTTATGATTTGTCTGAGAAGCTGGACAGGACAAAAATATACAAAAATCAAGCAAAATTAAAGCTGCAAGCAGCATTGGTCGGGCCTGCGTATTTGGCAGGTGCTAGTCCTAAGTGTCCCAATACTTTTGTCCAGTTTTAGTCCCAAGTGTCCCAATACTTTTGTCTACTTTTAGTCCCAAGTATCCCAATACTTTTGTCCAGTTTTAGTCCTAAGTGTCCCAATACTTTTGTCAAGTTGTAGTCCCAAGTGTCCCAATACTTTTGTCAAGTTTTAGTCCCAAGTATCCCAATACTTTTGTCCAGTTTTAGTCCTAAGTGTCCCAATACTTTTGTCAAGTTTTAGTCCCAAGTATCCCAATACTTTTGTCCAGTTTTCGGCCTAAATGTCCCAATACTTTTGTCCAGTGGTAGTCCTAAGTGTCCCAATACTTTTGTCCAGTTTTAGTCCTAAGTGTCCCAATACTTTTGTCCAGTTTTAGTCCTAAGTGTCCCAATACTTTTGTCCAGTTTTAGTCCCAAGTGTCCCAATACTTTTGTCTACTTTTAGTCCCAAGTATCCCAATACTTTTGTCCAGTTTTAGTCCTAAGTGTCCCAATACTTTTGTCAAGTTGTAGTCCCAAGTGTCCCAATACTTTTGTCAAGTTTTAGTCCCAAGTATCCCAATACTTTTGTCCAGTTTTAGTCCTAAGTGTCCCAATACTTTTGTCAAGTTTTAGTCCCAAGTATCCCAATACTTTTGTCCAGTTTTCGGCCTAAATGTCCCAATACTTTTGTCCAGTGGTAGTCCTAAGTGTCCCAATACTTTTGTCCAGTTTTAGTCCTAAGTGTCCCAATACTTTTGTCCAGTGGTAGTCATAAGTGTCCCAATACTTTTGTCAAGTTGTAGTCCCAAGTATCCCAATACTTTTGTCCAGTTGTAGTTGTAAGTGTCCCAATACTTTTGTTCAGTTGTAATCCCAAGTGTCCCAATACTTTTGTCTAGTTTTAGTCCTAAGTGTCCCAATACTTTTGTACAGTGTAAGTGTCCCAATACTTATGTTCAGTGGTAGCCATAAGTGTCCCAATGCTTTTGTCAAGTTGTAGTCCTAAGTGTCCCAATACTTTAGCCAGTTGTAGTCGTAAGTGTCCCAATACTTTAGTCCAGTGTAAGTGTCCCAATACTTTTGTCCAGTTGTAGTCCTAAGTGTCCCAATACTTTTGTCAAGTTGTAGTCCTAAGTGTCCCAATACTTTTGTACAGTGTAAGTGTCCCAATACTTATGTTCAGTGGTAGCCATAAGTGTCCCAATGCTTTTGTCAAGTTGTAGTCCTAAGTGTCCCAATACTTTAGCCAGTTGTAGTCGTAAGTGTCCCAATACTTTAGTCCAGTGTAAGTGTCCCAATACTTTTGTCCAGTGGTAGTCCTAAGTGTCCCAATACTTTTGTCAAGTTGTAGTCCCAAGTATCCCAATACTTTTGTCCAGTTGTAGTTGTAAGTGTCCCAATACTTTTGTCCAGTTGTAATCCCAAGTGTCCCAATACTTTTGTCTAGTTTTAGTCCTAAGTGTCCCAATACTTTTGTACAGTGTAAGTGTCCCAATACTTTTGTCCAGTGGTAGTCATAAGTGTCCCAATACTTTTGTCAAATTGTAGTCCCAAGTGTCCCAATACTTTTGGCCAGTTTTGGTGCTATGTGTCCCAATACTTTTGTCCAGTGGTAGTCCTAAGTGTCCCAATACTTTTGTCTACTTTTAGTCCGAATTGTCCCAATACTTTTGTTTAGTGTACCTACCTTGTCTGCATTGTGTGGGCACGCTGGTGCGCCCTGCTTTTAAGCAGCCTTCTTGAGAAAACAGCAGCATCAGCGCAGCAGTTCTTTGAAGGCTCATAAAATCAAAACCGGAGCAGTTATAAACATTATTTCGATAACTTTTATTTGGAAGGGTTCGATCTCTCTCCTGTGTTAGTTTGAAGCCGAAACGACAAACGCGCTCAGAGGAGATAATGTTTGAAGAGAAGTGACCGGTTTATAAAAAAATTTTGTTTTGAAGGGGAAATTGCAAACTTCCTGTTGATTTTTGCTGAGGGTTGTCAATCTATGAAAAGTAGGTCTAAGTGAGACTTACATAGAGGTTTTTGTTTCATGTCTCTCTGACTTTCCCAGTGGGAGTTACAGGCAGTTTTGTCATTTTTTTTCTTCCGAGGAGCAGTTTTTTCTGCGTTTTATTAAAAAATTGCGGTAGAGCACAATTTTGAGATTTGGGGTTAGGTTTTTTTTTATTAGATCACAATTTTAGCCAGTCCTGATGTGTGCGTTCAGTTTGGTGAGTTTTGAAGCATGTTAAGGGGGTCAAATTACAGCTCAAAGAGGCAAAAGTGACTGTTTTTAGTACTTTTTTGTCTTGAAGGGGGAATTGCCAACTTCCTGTTGATTTTTGCCCGAGAATATACTATTATGAAATCTAGGTCTAAGTCCGACCTACCGTATTTTCCGCACCATAAGGCGCCCTGGGTTATAAGCCGCGCCTTCAATGAACGGCATATTTCAAAACTTTGTCCACCTATAAGCCGCCCCGTGTTGTAAGCCGCATCTAACTGCGCTAAAGGAATGTCAAAAAAACAGTCAGATAGCTCAGTCAAACTTTAATAATATATTAAAACCAGCGTTCTAACAACTCTGTTCACTCCCAAAATGTACGCAAATGTGCAATCACAAACATACGTATATCAACATGGACGGAGCTGCGTGAAAAAAGCCACCCGGCCTCTTCGCGTAAACTTAAACTTACCTTAACCACTCGCTCATCTTTTCTTCATCCATCCATCCCTTCGAGTTAGCTTTTATGATGACGCCGGCTGGAAAGGTCTCTTTTGGCAAGGTCTTCCTTTTGAATATCACCATGGGTGGAAGTTTCTGGCCATTAGCATGGCAAGCTAGAACCACAGTGAAGGATGACTTCTCATTCCCTGTGGTGCGAATATTCACCGTACGTGCTCCCGTTGTATCCACAGTGCGGTTCACAGGAATATCAAAAGTCAGTGGAACCTGGTCCATGTTGATAATGTTCTCTGGCCGGATCTTTTTTTCAGCTATCTTGTTTTTACAATATGCACGGAAAGTAGCCAGCTTTTCTTGAAAGTCTTTAGGCAGTTGCTGTGAAATAGTAGTCCGTGTGCGGATGGAGAGATTGCGTCTTTTCATGAACCGGAAACCTGTCGCTTAGTAGGAGCCATTTTGTGGTCTTTACAGATGTAAACACACAAAGGAAATGAAACGTAATATCCGCGCGCTTCTTCTTCTTCTTCTACGGGGGCGGGTGGTTGCTTACAGTAGAAGAAGAAGCGCTTCCTGTTCTATGGGGGCGGGTGCTTACCTTGGCGGTTGCTTGCGTAGAAGAAGAAGCACTTCCTCTTCTACGGGGAAAAAAGATGGCGGCTGTTTACCGTAGTTGCGAGACCGAAACTTTATGAAAATGAATCTTAATATTAATCCATATATAAAGCGCACCGGGTTATAAGGCGCACTGTCAGCTTTTGAGAAAATTTGTGGTTTTTAGGTGCGCCTTATAGTACGGTACAAACATAAATACTCTTCAAATGTACTGTACTACTGAAAACAATAAATCACAACTAAATTAATAATAAATTATTGCAAGGCCGTCAAAAATGAAGTTAATTCATGTGATTAATCACAAAAAAACATGCCTGTACACAGATTAATCATACAATTTATTTTGCTTTTACTTCCCAGATGGTGTTTAGATAAAACACTTTAATAAATTCCTGTTTGACATTCTCACAATAAAATATTGCACTCTTTTTTTTTTAAGTTAATTTAAATAGCTAGTATTAATCTGTGATTAATCACGATTAAAGTGTGATTAACCTGATTTAAAAATAAATAAAATGAGTACCGTATTTTTTGGACTATAAGTCGCAGTGCGACTTCTTTATGTTTTTTCCTTCTTTATGATGCATTTTCGGCAGGTGCGACTTATACTCCGAAAAATACGGTAATTCGTTTATTAAATAAACTGTCGATAAAATTGAAGTACAATGAAAATCACAACAAAATAATAAATAATTGCAAGGCCGTCAAAAATGAAGCTAATTCATGTGATTAATCACAAGAAACTTGCCTGGACGCAGATTAATCATACCATTTATTTTGCTTTTACTTCCAAATACTCCCAGATGGTGTTTGGATAAAACACTTTTCAGCACATTGAAGAAATATCCCTGTTTGACATTCTCAATCAAATATTGGGCTCTTTTTTTCAAGTGAATTTAAATTGTGCAAGCTAGTATTAATCACCATTCAAGTGTGATTAACCCAGTGGTTCTCAAACTTTTTTTGTCATCCCCCACTTTGGACAAGGGGGAGTTTTCAAGCCCCACCTGCCCCCATCGCCCCAACAGAGCGCTAATGCCAAGCTTTAACATTTTAAAATGTATTGAACATCAAGTTGTATACATTCGAACTCAATAACATAAAATAACATTAAGTTCAATAATAAATAAAATAACTGTGCAGCTGTGGTATAACTTGCATCAAGTTCAATAATAAATAAAATAACTTCCATCAAGTTCAATAATAAATCAAACAAAAGTGTTATAACTTGCATCAAGTTCAATAATAAATCAAAAAAAGTGTTATAACTTGCATCACGTTCAATAATAAATCAAAAAAAGTGTTATAACTTGCATCAAGTTCAATAATAAATCAAATAAAAGTGTTATAACTTGCATCAAGTTCAATAATAAATCAAAAAAAGTGTTATAACTTGCATCACGTTCAATAATAAAAAATAAAAAAAGTGTTAACTTGCATCAAGTTCAATAATAAATCAAATAAAAGTGTTATAACTTGCATCAAGTTCAATAATAAATAAAACGAAAGTGTTATAACTTGCATCAAGTTCAATAATAAATAAAAAAAAGTGTTATAACTTGCATCAAGTTCAATAATAAATCAAATAAAAGTGTTATAACTTGCATCAAGTTCAATAATAAATCAAATAACTTGCATCAAGTTCAATAATAAATAAAACAAAAGTGTTATAACTTGCATCAAGTTCAATAATAAATCAAAAAGTGTTATAACTTGCATCAAGTTCAATAATAAATCAAAAAAAGTGTTATAACTTGCATCAAGTTCAATAATAAATCAAATAAAAGTATTATAACTTGCATCAAGTTCAATAATAAATCAAAAAAGTGTTATAACTTGCATCAAGTTCAATAACAAATCAAAAAAAGTGTTATAACTTGCATCAAGTTCAATAAGAAATCAAATAACTTGCATCAAGTTCAATAATAAATAAAACAAAAGTGTTATAACTTGCATCAAGTTCAATAATAAATCAAAAAAAGTGTTATAACTTGCATCAAGTTCAATAATAAATCAAATAAAAGTTTTATAACTTGCATCAAGTTCAATAATAAATCAAAAAAAGTGTTATAACTTGCATCAAGTTCAATAATAAATCAAAAAAGTGTTATAACTTGCATCAAGTTCAATAAGAAATCAAATAACTTGCATCAAGTTCAATAATAAATAAAACAAAAGTGTTATAACTTGCATCAAGTTCAATAATAAATCAAAAAAAGTGTTATAACTTGCATCAAGTTCAATAATAAAAAATAAAAAAAGTGTTAACTTGCATCAAGTTCAATAATAAATAAAACAAAAGTTTTATAACTTGCATCAAGTTCAATAATAAATCAAATAAAAGTGTTATAACTTGCATCAAGTTCAATAATAAATCAAATAACTTGCATCAAGTTCAATAATAAATAAAACAAAAGTGTTATAACTTGCATCAAGTTCAATAATAAATCAAAAAAAGTGTTATAACTTGCATCAAGTTCAATAATAAATAAAAAAAAGTGTTATAACTTGCATCAAGTTCAATAATAAATCTAAAAAAGTGTTATAACTTGCATCAAGTTCAATAATAAATAAAACAAAAGTGTTATAACTTGCATCAAGTTCAATAATAAATCAAATAAAAGTGTTATAACTTGCATCAAGTTCAATAATAAATCAAATAACTTGCATCAAGTTCAATAATAAATCAAAAAAAGTGTTATAACTTGCATCAAGTTAAATAATAAATAAGACAAAAGTGTTATAACTTGCATCAAGTTCAATAATAAATCAAAAAAGTGTTATAACTTGCATCAAGTTCAATAATAAATCAAAAAAAGTGTTATAACTTGCATCAAGTTCAATAATAAATCAAATAACTTGCATCAAGTTCAATAATAAATCAAAAAAAGTGTTATAACTTGCATCAAGTTCAATAATAAATAAAACAAAAGTGTTAACTTGCATCAAGTTCAATAATAAATAAATAAAAGTGTTATAACTTGCATCAAGTTCAATAAGAAATCAAATAACTTGCATCAATTTCAATAATAAATTAAAAAAAAGTGTTATAACTTGCATCAAGTTCAATAATAAATCAAATAAAAGTGTTATAACTTGCATCAAGTTCAATAATAAATCAAATAACTTGCATCAAGTTCAATAATAAATCAAAAAAAGTGTTATAACTTGCATCAAGTTAAATAATAAATAAGACAAAAGTGTTATAACTTGCATCAAGTTCAATAATAAATCAAAAAAGTGTTATAACTTGCATCAAGTTCAATAATAAATCAAAAAAAGTGTTATAACTTGCATCAAGTTCAATAATAAATCAAAAAAAGTGTTATAACTTGCATCAAGTTCAATAATAAATCAAAAAAAGTGTTATAACTTGCATCAAGTTCAATAATAAATCAAAAAAAGTGTTATAACTTGCATCAAGTTCAATAATAAATCAAAAAAAGTGTTATAACTTGCATCAAGTTCAATAATAAATCAAATAAAAGTGTTATAACTTGCATCAAGTTCAATAATAAATCAAAAAAAGTGTTATAACTTGCATCAAGTTAAATAATAAATAAAACAAAAGTGTTATAACTTGCATCAAGTTCAATAAAAAAAATAAAAAAAAGTGTTATAACTTGCATCAAGTTAAATAAGAAATCAAATAACTTGCATCAAGTTCAATAAGAAATCAAATAACTTGCATCAAGTTCAATAATAAATCAAAAAAAGTGTTATAACTTGCATCAAGTTCAATAATAAATCAAAAAAGTGTTATAACTTGCATCAAGTTCAATAATAAAAAAAAAGTGTTATAACTTGCATCAAGTTAAATAATAAATAAGACAAAAGTGTTATAACTTGCATCAAGTTCAATAATAAATCAAAAAAGTGTTATAACTTGCATCAAGTTCAATAATAAATCAAAAAAAGTGTTATAACTTGCATCAAGTTCAATAATAAATCAAATAACTTGCATCAAGTTCAATAATAAATCAAAAAAAGTGTTATAACTTGCATCAAGTTCAATAATAAATAAAACAAAAGTGTTAACTTGCATCAAGTTCAATAATAAATAAATAAAAGTGTTATAACTTGCATCAAGTTCAATAAGAAATCAAATAACTTGCATCAATTTCAATAATAAATTAAAAAAAAGTGTTATAACTTGCATCAAGTTCAATAATAAATAAAACAAAAGTGTTATAACTTGCATCAAGTTCAATAATAAATCAAATATAAGTGTTATAACTTGCATCAAGTTCAATAATAAATCAAATAACTTGCATCAAGTTCAATAATAAATCAAAAAAAGTGTTATAACTTGCATCAAGTTCAATAATAAATCAAAAAAAGTGTTAACTTGCATCAAGTTCAATAATAAATCAAATAAAAGTGTTATAACTTGCATCAAGTTCAATAATAAATCAAATAACTTGCATCAAGTTCAATAATAAATCAAAAAAAGTGTTATAACTTGCATCAAGTTCAATAATAAATAAAACAAAAGTGTTATAACTTGCATCAAGTTCAATAAAAAAAATAAAAAAAAGTGTTATAACTTGCATCAAGTTCAATAATAAATCAATAACTTGCATCGAGTTCAATAAGAAATCAAAAAAAGTGTTATAACTTGCATCAAGTTCAATAATAAATAAAACAAAAGTGTTATAACTTGCATCAAGTTCAATAATAAATCAAAAAAAGTGTTATAACTTGCATCAAGTTCAATAATAAATCAAATAACTTGCATCAAGTTCAATAATAAATCAAATAACTTGCATCAAGTTCAATAATAAATCAAATAACTTGCATCAAGTTCAATAATAAATCAAAAAAAGTGTTATAACTTGCATCAAGTTCAATAATAAATCAAAAAAAGTGTTATAACTTGCATCAAGTTCAATAATAAATCAAAAAAAGTGTTATAACTTGCATCAAGTTCAATAATAAATCAAAAAAAGTGTTATAACTTGCATCAAGTTCAATAATAAATCAAAAAAAGTGTTATAACTTGCATCAAGTTCAATAATAAATCAAATAAAAGTGTTATAACTTGCATCAAGTTCAATAATAAATCACATAACTTGCATCAAGTTCAATAATAAATAAAAAAAAGTGTTATAACTTGCATCAAGTTAAATAATAAATAAAACAAAAGTGTTATAACTTGCATCAAGTTCAATAAAAAAAATAAAAAAAAGTGTTATAACTTGCATCAAGTTCAATAAGAAATCAAATAACTTGCATCAAGTTCAATAAGAAATCAAATAACTTGCATCAAGTTCAATAATAAATCAAAAAAAGTGTTATAACTTGCATCAAGTTCAATAATAAATCAAAAAAGTGTTATAACTTGCATCAAGTTCAATAATAAAAAAAAAGTGTTATAACTTGCATCAAGTTCAATAATAAAAAAAAAAAAGTGTTATAACTTGCATCAAGTTCAATAATAAATAAAAAAAAGTGTTATAACTTGCATCAAGTTCAATAATAAATAAAACAAAAGTGTTATAACTTGCATCAAGTTCAATAATAAATCAAATAACTTGCATCAAGTTCAATAATAAATCAAAAAAAGTGTTATAACTTGCATCAAGTTAAATAATAAATAAAACAAAAGTGTTATAACTTGCATCAAGTTCAATAAAAAAAATAAAAAAAAGTGTTATAACTTGCATCAAGTTCAATAAGAAATCAAATAACTTGCATCAAGTTCAATAAGAAATCAAATAACTTGCATCAAGTTCAATAATAAATCAAAAAAAGTGTTATAACTTGCATCAAGTTCAATAATAAATCAAAAAAGTGTTATAACTTGCATCAAGTTCAATAATAAAAAAAAGGGTTATAACTTGCATCAAGTTCAATAATAAAAAAAAAAAAGTGTTATAACTTGCATCAAGTTCAATAATAAATAAAAAAAAGTGTTATAACTTGCATCAAGTTCAATAATAAATAAAACAAAAGTGTTATAACTTGCATCAAGTTCAATAATAAATCAAATAACTTGCATCAAGTTCAATAATAAATCAAAAAAGTGTTATAACTTGCATCAAGTTCAATAATAAATCAAAAAAGTGTTATAACTTGCATCAAGTTCAATAATAAATCAAAAAGTGTTATAACTTGCATCACGTTCAATAATAAATCAAAAAAAGTGTTATAACTTGCATCAAGTTCAATAATAAATCAAATAACTTGCATCAAGTTCAATAATAAATCAAAAAAAGTGTTATAACTTGCATCAAGTTCAATAATAAATCAAATAAAAGTGTTATAACTTGCATCACGTTCAATAATAAATCAAAAAAAGTGTTATAACTTGCATCAAGTTCAATAATAAATCAAAAAAAGTGTTAACTTCCATCAAGTTCAATAATAAATAAAACAAGTGTTATAACTTGCATCAAGTTCAATGATAAATCAAAAAAAGTGTTATAACTTGCATCAAGTTCAATAATAAATCAAAAAAAGTGTTATAACTTGCATCAAGTTCAATAATAAATCAAATAACTTGCATCAAGTTCAATAATAAATCAAAAAAAGTGTTATAACTTGCATCAAGTTCAATAATAAATAAAACAAAAGTGTTATAACTTGCATCAAGTTCAATAATAAATCAAAAATGTGTTATAACTTGCATCAAGTTCAATAATAAATCAAATAACTTGCATGAAGTTCAATAATAAATCAAAAAAAGTGTTATAACTTGCATCAAGTTAAATAATAAATAAGACAAAAGTGTTATAACTTGCATCAAGTTCAATAATAAATCAAATAACTTGCATCAAGTTCAATAATAAATCAAAAAAAGTGTTATAACGTGCATCAAGTTCAATAATAAATAAGACAAAAGTGTTATAACTTGCATCAAGTTCAATAATAAATCAAATAACTTGCATCAAGTTCAATAATAAATCAAAAAAAGTGTTATAACTTGCATCAAGTACAATAATAAATAAAACAAAAGTGTTATAACTTGCATCAAGTTCAAAAATAAATCAAAACAAGTGTTATAACTTGCATCAAGTTCAATAATAAATCAAATAACTTGCATCAAGTTCAATAATAAATCAAATAACTTGCATCAAGTTCAATAATAAATCAAAAAAAGTGTTATAACTTGCATCAAGTTCAATAATAAATTAAAAAAAGTGTTATAACTTGCATCAAGTTCAATAATAAATCAAAAAAAGTGTTATAACTTGCATCAAGTTCAATAATAAATAAAAAAAAGTGTTATAACTTGCATCAAGTTCAATAATAAATCAAAAAAAGTGTTATAACTTGCATCAAGTTCAATAATAAATCAAAAAAAGTGTTATAACTTGCATCAAGTTCAATAATAAATCAAATAACTTGCATCAAGTTCAATAATAAATCAAAAAAAGTGTTATAACTTGCATCAAGTTCAATAATAAATCAAAAAAAGTGTTATAACTTGCATCAAGTTCAATAATAAATCAAAAAAAGTGTTATAACTTGCATCAAGTTCAATAATAAATCAAAAAAAGTGTTATAACTTGCATCAAGTTCAATAATAAATCAAAAAAAGTGTTATAACTTGCATCAAGTTCAATAATAAATCAAATAAAAGTGTTATAACTTGCATCAAGTTCAATAATAAATCAAAAAAAGTGTTATAACTTGCATCAAGTTAAATAATAAATAAAACAAAAGTGTTATAACTTGCATCAAGTTCAATAAAAAAAATAAAAAAAAGTGTTATAACTTGCATCAAGTTAAATAAGAAATCAAATAACTTGCATCAAGTTCAATAAGAAATCAAATAACTTGCATCAAGTTCAATAATAAATCAAAAAAAGTGTTATAACTTGCATCAAGTTCAATAATAAATCAAAAAAGTGTTATAACTTGCATCAAGTTCAATAATAAAAAAAAAGTGTTATAACTTGCATCAAGTTAAATAATAAATAAGACAAAAGTGTTATAACTTGCATCAAGTTCAATAATAAATCAAAAAAGTGTTATAACTTGCATCAAGTTCAATAATAAATCAAAAAAAGTGTTATAACTTGCATCAAGTTCAATAATAAATCAAATAACTTGCATCAAGTTCAATAATAAATCAAAAAAAGTGTTATAACTTGCATCAAGTTCAATAATAAATAAAACAAAAGTGTTAACTTGCATCAAGTTCAATAATAAATAAATAAAAGTGTTATAACTTGCATCAAGTTCAATAAGAAATCAAATAACTTGCATCAATTTCAATAATAAATTAAAAAAAAGTGTTATAACTTGCATCAAGTTCAATAATAAATAAAACAAAAGTGTTATAACTTGCATCAAGTTCAATAATAAATCAAATATAAGTGTTATAACTTGCATCAAGTTCAATAATAAATCAAATAACTTGCATCAAGTTCAATAATAAATCAAAAAAAGTGTTATAACTTGCATCAAGTTCAATAATAAATCAAAAAAAGTGTTAACTTGCATCAAGTTCAATAATAAATCAAATAAAAGTGTTATAACTTGCATCAAGTTCAATAATAAATCAAATAACTTGCATCAAGTTCAATAATAAATCAAAAAAAGTGTTATAACTTGCATCAAGTTCAATAATAAATAAAACAAAAGTGTTATAACTTGCATCAAGTTCAATAAAAAAAATAAAAAAAAGTGTTATAACTTGCATCAAGTTCAATAATAAATCAATAACTTGCATCGAGTTCAATAAGAAATCAAAAAAAGTGTTATAACTTGCATCAAGTTCAATAATAAATAAAACAAAAGTGTTATAACTTGCATCAAGTTCAATAATAAATCAAAAAAAGTGTTATAACTTGCATCAAGTTCAATAATAAATCAAATAACTTGCATCAAGTTCAATAATAAATCAAATAACTTGCATCAAGTTCAATAATAAATCAAATAACTTGCATCAAGTTCAATAATAAATCAAAAAAAGTGTTATAACTTGCATCAAGTTCAATAATAAATCAAAAAAAGTGTTATAACTTGCATCAAGTTCAATAATAAATCAAAAAAAGTGTTATAACTTGCATCAAGTTCAATAATAAATCAAAAAAAGTGTTATAACTTGCATCAAGTTCAATAATAAATCAAAAAAAGTGTTATAACTTGCATCAAGTTCAATAATAAATCAAATAAAAGTGTTATAACTTGCATCAAGTTCAATAATAAATCACATAACTTGCATCAAGTTCAATAATAAATAAAAAAAAGTGTTATAACTTGCATCAAGTTAAATAATAAATAAAACAAAAGTGTTATAACTTGCATCAAGTTCAATAAAAAAAATAAAAAAAAGTGTTATAACTTGCATCAAGTTCAATAAGAAATCAAATAACTTGCATCAAGTTCAATAAGAAATCAAATAACTTGCATCAAGTTCAATAATAAATCAAAAAAAGTGTTATAACTTGCATCAAGTTCAATAATAAATCAAAAAAGTGTTATAACTTGCATCAAGTTCAATAATAAAAAAAAAGTGTTATAACTTGCATCAAGTTCAATAATAAAAAAAAAAAAGTGTTATAACTTGCATCAAGTTCAATAATAAATAAAAAAAAGTGTTATAACTTGCATCAAGTTCAATAATAAATAAAACAAAAGTGTTATAACTTGCATCAAGTTCAATAATAAATCAAATAACTTGCATCAAGTTCAATAATAAATCAAAAAAAGTGTTATAACTTGCATCAAGTTAAATAATAAATAAAACAAAAGTGTTATAACTTGCATCAAGTTCAATAAAAAAAATAAAAAAAAGTGTTATAACTTGCATCAAGTTCAATAAGAAATCAAATAACTTGCATCAAGTTCAATAAGAAATCAAATAACTTGCATCAAGTTCAATAATAAATCAAAAAAAGTGTTATAACTTGCATCAAGTTCAATAATAAATCAAAAAAGTGTTATAACTTGCATCAAGTTCAATAATAAAAAAAAGGGTTATAACTTGCATCAAGTTCAATAATAAAAAAAAAAAAGTGTTATAACTTGCATCAAGTTCAATAATAAATAAAAAAAAGTGTTATAACTTGCATCAAGTTCAATAATAAATAAAACAAAAGTGTTATAACTTGCATCAAGTTCAATAATAAATCAAATAACTTGCATCAAGTTCAATAATAAATCAAAAAAGTGTTATAACTTGCATCAAGTTCAATAATAAATCAAAAAAGTGTTATAACTTGCATCAAGTTCAATAATAAATCAAAAAGTGTTATAACTTGCATCACGTTCAATAATAAATCAAAAAAAGTGTTATAACTTGCATCAAGTTCAATAATAAATCAAATAACTTGCATCAAGTTCAATAATAAATCAAAAAAAGTGTTATAACTTGCATCAAGTTCAATAATAAATCAAATAAAAGTGTTATAACTTGCATCACGTTCAATAATAAATCAAAAAAAGTGTTATAACTTGCATCAAGTTCAATAATAAATCAAAAAAAGTGTTAACTTCCATCAAGTTCAATAATAAATAAAACAAGTGTTATAACTTGCATCAAGTTCAATGATAAATCAAAAAAAGTGTTATAACTTGCATCAAGTTCAATAATAAATCAAAAAAAGTGTTATAACTTGCATCAAGTTCAATAATAAATCAAATAACTTGCATCAAGTTCAATAATAAATCAAAAAAAGTGTTATAACTTGCATCAAGTTCAATAATAAATAAAACAAAAGTGTTATAACTTGCATCAAGTTCAATAATAAATCAAAAATGTGTTATAACTTGCATCAAGTTCAATAATAAATCAAATAACTTGCATGAAGTTCAATAATAAATCAAAAAAAGTGTTATAACTTGCATCAAGTTAAATAATAAATAAGACAAAAGTGTTATAACTTGCATCAAGTTCAATAATAAATCAAATAACTTGCATCAAGTTCAATAATAAATCAAAAAAAGTGTTATAACGTGCATCAAGTTCAATAATAAATAAGACAAAAGTGTTATAACTTGCATCAAGTTCAATAATAAATCAAATAACTTGCATCAAGTTCAATAATAAATCAAAAAAAGTGTTATAACTTGCATCAAGTACAATAATAAATAAAACAAAAGTGTTATAACTTGCATCAAGTTCAAAAATAAATCAAAACAAGTGTTATAACTTGCATCAAGTTCAATAATAAATCAAATAACTTGCATCAAGTTCAATAATAAATCAAATAACTTGCATCAAGTTCAATAATAAATCAAAAAAAGTGTTATAACTTGCATCAAGTTCAATAATAAATTAAAAAAAGTGTTATAACTTGCATCAAGTTCAATAATAAATCAAAAAAAGTGTTATAACTTGCATCAAGTTCAATAATAAATAAAAAAAAGTGTTATAACTTGCATCAAGTTCAATAATAAATCAAAAAAAGTGTTATAACTTGCATCAAGTTCAATAATAAATCAAAAAAAGTGTTATAACTTGCATCAAGTTCAATAATAAATCAAATAACTTGCATCAAGTTCAATAATAAATCAAAAAAAGTGTTATAACTTGCATCAAGTTCAATAATAAATTAAAAAAAGTGTTATAACTTGCATCAAGTTCAATAATAAATCAAAAAAAGTGTTATAACTTGCATCAAGTTCAATAATAAATAAAAAAAAGTGTTATAACTTGCATCAAGTTCAATAATAAATAAAAAAGTGTTATAACTTGCATCAAGTTCAATAATAAATCAAATAACTTGCATCAAGTTCAATAATAAATCAAAAAAAGTGTTATAACTTGCATCAAGTTCAATAATAAATCAAATAACTTGCATCAAGTTCAATAATAAATCAAAAAAAGTGTTATAACTTGCATCAAGTTCAATAATAAATCAAAAAAAGTGTTATAACTTGCATCAAGTTCAATAATAAATAAAACAAAAGTGTTATAACTTGCATCAAGTTCAATAATAAATCAAAAAAAGTGTTACATTTTTGTTTCTCTGCAGGCACTGGCTCTGGCTCGACGACCTTTGAGGTGCGAGTCACAAATGTATATATTTGTGTAATTGGGGTCCACACATTAGCCTGCTAAAAAGTTTGTTCCGCTTAGCCCCGCCCCCATTGGTTACTGTTGCTATGTCTGTCAAACTTTCGCTCGTACCGAGAAATATAAAGCCTACAGTAAAAATAAGTACCGGTAATTTCCATTTATTTATATAGCGGATTTCACAGACAGAATCACAAAGTGATTTACAGTGTGTATAGAAAATGAAAGCATAGTAAAAAAAAAAAAATCTTTTTTGCGCTTAAACTCCAGACTTCTTCTGCTTGATGTTGTCATTACTGCCACAAGTGGTGGAAAAGTGTACTACAACTGCTCTGAGAAACACCCACTAGGGGGCGCTCATGGCTACAAAAACACGGAGCTGAAGTACTGCTCAAACTAGTATTCCGGTACAAAGGGTCCTGGTACTAATATTTCATCAATTGTTTTGCTTTCCTGCAGGAGTTTGACCAAAGCCCGGAGCAGAACTCCGAGGAAGCGGATCCTCCTCAAGGCGCCGAGGGCAGCGACTCTGCCGACGCACATCACAACCGACTCCAAAAGAAGGACGGCGATGATCTGCAGGGCACCGAGTGGAGCGACTTCACCGACGGATACCATGGCCGACTCCAAAAGAAGGTGTCCTGTAGTGCCGGCTGTGTTTGCCCTCCCGGCAGAATCCTCACTCTCGCTTGTCTCCTCAGTGGCCGTATCGGAGCAGGACCATGTGCTGCGCCATGTGCAAGTACTCGTCCCAGAACATCTACCACTACCGCAACCACGTGGCGCGCTGCCACGAGTGCCTGCAGACGCTGTGCGCACTGACCGCCTGCCACCGCTGCATCTTCGTGGCGCACCCCCGCGTGCTCAAGAAGCACCTGGCCTTCTTCCACGGCAACCGAGGCGTGGGGCCGCTGCCCGGGGAGGCGGTGCACCGCGGCAACGAGCGCTACCAGTGCAGGAAGTGCGGCTTCCCCACCCACTCCGTCTTCGCCATCAAGAAGCACATCATCCTCAAGCACCTGGAGAGCTACACGGATCAGTACATCGGCTACAGGTACCCCGTGTCGGGCTCCGCCGTCAAGCTGTACTGCTGCAAGGTGTGCAAGGTGAACACGGGCACCCTGGACCAGATGCTGCACCACATGCTGGTGGACCCCAAACACTTCGCCGTCAACTCGCAGGTGCAGACTATGATTTACGAGAACAAGAACTTTGCCAAGCCGCCGCCTAACGGCAACGGCGGCTTTGTCACGTTGCCGAGCCTCGCGCCAAAGCCGCAGCAAAGTAAGTCCTTTGTGGTGCCGAGCAACGGCCAACACGGCGGCGCCATGGTGGCTCTGAATCAGATGCAGGGCGCGTCCAACAGCGCCACGCTTATCTGCGCTCCCAACAGCAACCAAGCCTTCCTGCCCCCTCAGGCGTCGGCGCTCGTGCAGCTGGCGAGCGCCGAAGCGAAAGGTTTGCTCCAGCCCGGCGCCACAATCGCCCTGCGGGGCTCATCGCTGGTCCAATACCCCAACATGTCCCTGAAGCAGGCGCCGCCCCAATCGCAGCAGATCCTCATTCCGTCGGGTCCGCAGGTCAACGCGGCGGCCGGGCCCGGCTCCGGCTCCGCGCCCAGGTCCGCGATGGTGGTGCAGAACCCGCCGGCGAACCAGATGACTCTCCAGGGCACCATGCTGACGTCCCAGTCGCTGCTCAGTCACCTGATCCCCACAGGCAACCGGGTGAACGGCATGCCCACATACACCTTCGCTCCGCTCCAGATGGCCGCGCCCGGCCCCCAGAGTCCGGCCGGCCCGGCAGCCAACCAAACAAAGAAGTGGATCACGTGCCCGCTCTGCAACGAACTCTTCCCCTCCAACGTCTTTGACATGCACATCGAGGTGGCACACCACAGCAAGTCCACAGTTTCCCGCTCGGAAAGCCTGGCGGGGCGGGCGGCCTTCCTGAGGAAGATGCCCGACAAGACTCTCAAATGTCTGACGTGCAAAGTTCTGCTGTCGGAGAAAAGCGTCCTCCAACACCTGCTACACGGCCTGGGCTGCCTGTACTGTGCCACCACCTTCTTCTCCGTCAAGCAGCTCAACGAACACGTCCGGCAACACAACCCCAGTGGCAAGCTTTACTGTGACTTCCTGCGGCAGAACTACAAGATCTACACAAAACCTAACGCCGGGATCTTGTTCCCTTACTTTGACGTCGCCACCACGGCGCCCAGGGAGGTCCTGGGAGAGTGCGAGGTCAACCTGGCGCTGGTCACCAGCTCCTTGGAGCTCATCTACGTCCAGCTGCAGCCCAGCAGCCAGCCGGAGATCTGCTCCGCCCCCGTCCGAGTCAACGCCACTTTCTGCCCCTTCTGCGACGAGAAGTTCCAGGAGGAGTCCAAGCACCTGCAGCACCTGAAGCAGAAACACTTTGTGGCGCCCACCATCCACGCCATCCTCAAGACGGAGGCCTTCAAGTGCGTCTACTGTAACGGCGTCTACACGGGGAAGGTCACGCAGCAGGCCGTCATGCTCCACATCCAGCGGTGCCGCAGTTCACCCAAACCAGCCAAAATCACGGCGCCGCCGCCACCACCGCTTCCTAAGTCTGTGCAGGTGGCCCGGCAGCCATCGGGACTGTACTTCCTCCAAATGCCAGTGAAACAAATGCCAGCCAAAGCTCTTGGTCCTGCCAGCCCGGCGGCTGCAGGGCCGTCTCCTCAGCCGAGCACGGAGCAGATGCAGTCCACTAGAAGACTGGAGGCCGCCTTGAAGGAGGTCATCGCCTTCAACAAGCGGGAGCGCGAGCACAAGGCGGCCATGCGCAAGAAGCGAGAGCAGGAGCGCTTGATGCCGCCGCCCGAGCCCGAAGTCCAGAGCGACCCCAACATCAAACTGGTGCTGGAGCCCGGCGCACTAGACCGCCGTGGCCCTGACGAGCGGCGGAACTTCATCGCCAGATACTTCAACACCAACCCCTACGCCGGCCGCGCCGAGACGGAGGAGCTGTGTCGGCGCCTGGCGCTGACCAAGGCTGAGGTGGTGGCGCTCTTCAGCACGAAGCGCAGCCGATGCCTGAAGAACCTCAAGAAGAGCTCGGCAGCCGTGCTGATGGGCTTCGACATGGCCCGCCTGGCGCAGCTCAAACACCCGCTGCACATTCCTGAACAACGGCCTGCCGAGCTGCGGGAGGAGGAGCCAGTGGAGGAGGAGGAGCCAGAGGAGGAGGCGGAGTCGATGGAGGAGAAGATGGCGGAGGGCGGGAATGAGAAGGAGGAGAAGATGGCTGAAGAGGTCCCCATGGAGCAGAACTCCTAAAGAGAACTTTCACTTTTTTTTGCCGAGTTGGCGTTTCCACAAGTTACCGAAGGTCGTTATGGACAACAAAACACTGATAATAACTTTTTGTACCAATCCTATCAATTATTGTTTGTTTGATCCACCTGCGGGACCAGACCAGACCACACAGTCCTTCTCGTGTTCCAGCTGCCGTAGTACCTCGGAGCAAGGCCTGGTCCTCACCACATATATAAAGATATTTCTTTTCTACATGTCCTGAAGAACACTCCCTTCCTGGTCCAAATAAAGAGTTCTTCCAAAAGTGGTGTGTTCCCTCACAGCTTCAAAACCTTCTAATCTGAACTCCAAGGTTCTGGTCTTAGATAAAGAGGTCCAGGGACTAGACTGGTACAAGTACTTTGCAACATGCTAGCTCAGGACATCCTTGATGGTGATTGGCCCAGCAGTAAAGAGGGCGTGGCCTCCCTTTGTGGGCCGATACCAACATGATTGCGATATCACATGAACTGCTCCTAGTACCGACTTTTATACATCCAAGTTCACTAGAATATTCTCTGTTAGTTGCACTTGAATACAAATCCCAAGAAAAGCAATAAAATGGGGTTTAAGTAGAAATAAACGACGACTAAATAAAGTTAACATTATTGCTGTTTTGTTGAACGTGCTCAAAAATGTTGTATTTTTTTATACTTTCCTGGCAGAGGAAACATCAAATATTGTTATTTATGAGTCTAAATGTCTTTATTTTGTCATTTCTTTAATAAATGCAAATTGGGTGATCAAGTTGTTTCACTTCCGGTTGAGGACACCAGCGTCTGTTCCAACTTGACAAATATTTCATATAGTAAACGTATTTTAATAGTTTACTCCATAAGATTACATCATTGGGAAGGATGTTAATGCCTCTTCTTTTCATGTTAGCATTCAAGCCCGCTAGCAAGCTAACACTAGTCTGTTAATAATTCTAGCAAAGTGAGTTTATCGATCACCTTTTTGTCAGCCTTGTCATTTAAAACTGCAATAATAAGCCTCGGGAGTTTCACAGCGGTTAGCATTACCAGCGTTTATGTTTTATGATAGCATTTGAGCTAGCTAACTCCATAAGTTTATCAAAGTGATTTTATATCATTGTCATTTAATTAATTGCATCATTAAACCATTACATTATATAATTAATTGCATCATTAAACCATTACATTATATAATTAATTGCATCATTAAACCATTACATTATATAATTAATTAATTGCATCATTAAACCATTACATTATATAATTAATTGCCTCATTAAACCATTACATGATATAATTAATTAATTGCATCATTAAACCATTACATTATATAATTAATTGATTGCATCATTAAACCATTACATTATATAATTAATTGATTGCCTCATTAAACCATTACATTATATAATTAATTAATTGCCTCATTAAACCATTACATTATATAATTAATTAATTGCATCATTAAACATTACATTATATAATTAATTGATTGCCTCATTAAACCATTACATTATATAATTAATTAATTGCCTCATTAAACCATTACATTATATAATTAATTGATTGCATCATTAAACCATTACATTATATATTTAATTGCATCATTAAACCATTATGTTATATAATTAATTAATTGCATCATTAAACCGTTAAATTACATAATTAATTGCATCATTAAACCATTACATTATATAATTAATTGATTGCATCATTAAACCATTGCATTATATAATTGATTACATCATTAAACCGTTACATTATATAATTAATTAATTGCCTCATTAAACCATTACATTATATAATTAATTAATTGCATCATTAAACCATTACATTATATAATTAATTGATTGCCTCATTAAACCATTACATTATATAATTAATTGCATCATTAAACCATTACATTATATAATTAATTGATTGCATCATTAAACCATTACATTATATATTTAATTGCATCATTAAACCATTACATTATATAATTAATTAATTGCCTCATTAAACCATTACATTATATAATTAATTGATTGCATCATTAAACCATAGTATTATATAATTGATTGCATCGCATCATTAAACCATTACATTATATAATTAATTGCATCATTAAACCATTACATTATATAATTAATTAATTGCCTCATTAAACCATTACATTATATAATTAATTAATTGCCTCATTAAACCATTACATTATATAATTAATTAATTGCATCATTAAACCATTACATTATATAATTAATTAATTGCATCATTAAACCATTACATTATATAATTAATTGCATCATTAAACCATTACATTATATAATTAATTGATTGCATCATTAAACCATTACATTATATAATTAATTGATTGCATCATTAAACCATTACATTATATAATTAATTGATTGCCTCATTAAACCATTACATTATATAATTAATTAATTGCCTCATTAAACCATTACATTATATAATTAATTAATTGCATCATTAAACATTACATTATATAATTAATTGATTGCCTCATTAAACCATTACATTATATAATTAATTAATTGCCTCATTAAACCATTACATTATATAATTAATTGATTGCATCATTAAACCATTACATTATATATTTAATTGCATCATTAAACCATTATGTTATATAATTAATTAATTGCATCATTAAACCGTTAAATTACATAATTAATTGCATCATTAAACCATTACATTATATAATTAATTGATTGCATCATTAAACCATTGCATTATATAATTGATTACATCATTAAACCGTTACATTATATAATTAATTAATTGCCTCATTAAACCATTACATTATATAATTAATTAATTGCATCATTAAACCATTACATTATATAATTAATTGATTGCCTCATTAAACCATTACATTATATAATTAATTGCATCATTAAACCATTACATTATATAATTAATTGATTGCATCATTAAACCATTACATTATATATTTAATTGCATCATTAAACCATTACATTATATAATTAATTAATTGCCTCATTAAACCATTACATTATATAATTAATTGATTGCATCATTAAACCATAGTATTATATAATTGATTGCATCGCATCATTAAACCATTACATTATATAATTAATTGCATCATTAAACCATTACATTATATAATTAATTAATTGCCTCATTAAACCATTACATTATATAATTAATTAATTGCCTCATTAAACCATTACATTATATAATTAATTAATTGCATCATTAAACCATTACATTATATAATTAATTAATTGCATCATTAAACCATTACATTATATAATTAATTGCATCATTAAACCATTACATTATATAATTAATTGATTGCATCATTAAACCATTACATTATATAATTAATTGATTGCATCATTAAACCATTACATTATATAATTAATTAATTGCATCATTAAACCATTACATTATATAATTAATTGCATCATTAAACCATTACATTATATAATTAATTAATTGCCTCATTAAACCATTACATTATATAATTAATTAATTGCCTCATTAAACCATTACATTATATAATTAATTAATTGCCTCATTAAACCATTACATTATATAATTAATTGCATCATTAAACCATTACATTATATAATTAATTAATTGCCTCATTAAACCACTACATTATATAATGAATTAATTGCCTCATTAAACCATTACATTAAATAATTAATTGCATCATTAAACCATTACATTATATAATTAATTGATTGCATCATTAAACCATTACATTATATATTTAATTGCATCATTAAACCATTACATTATATAATTAATTAATTGCCTCATTAAACCACTACATTATATAATTAATTAATTGCCTCATTAAACCATTACATTAAATAATTAATTGCATCATTAAACCATTACATTATATAATTAATTGCATCATTAAACCATTACATTATATAATTAATTAATTGCCTCATTAAACCATTACATTAAATAATGAATTGCATCATTAAACCATTACATTATATAATTAATTGCATCATTAAACCATTACATTATATAATTAATTGCGTCATTAAACCATTACATTATATAATTAATTAATTGCCTCATTAAACCATTACATTATATAATTAATTGATTGCATCATTAAACCATTACATTATATAATTAATTAATTGCATCATTAAACCATTACATTATATAATGAATTGATTACATCATTAAACCGTTACATTATATAATCAATAGTTTTTCCCGACCGTATGAAAAGAGCTAAGGTCATACTTTTATTTGAAACTGGAGATAAACATACATTTGGTCATTATAGAGCAGTATCTCAATCCTCAAAAGTGCTTGAAAAAGAGTTTGTTAATAAATGAAGATTGCTTTATTGAAAAACATCAATCATTACATTACATGAAAATCAGGATGGGTTTGGATCAAATAGCTTGAACGTTTTTGAAGAGATTACAACTGCAATTGATCCAAATAAATACACAATAAGAGCGTTGATTGACTTAAAGAAACACTAACTGTCATTTGTAAATGATATACTTCTGGAGTTAAGCAGTTATTTACAACAAGAAGTTGAGATTGATGATTATGGGTCAATGTCACATTCCTTACAGTACGTATTATTGGCAGACTGTACACCTTCATACTGAACATCTTAGAAGAGGTAATAGTTTCACTAAAATTGTGGTTTGATGTCAATAAATGGTCTTTAAGTGTGTAAAAGACTAAGTGTATGGAGTAATAAAAGACAACATAAACAAAGTGAACACGTCTTGTGGTCATCTTAGATGAAAAGTTGACATGAAAGTTGATATTTTGCATGTGAAAAATAAGCTTATTTATTTTCAACAAGGTCAAATGGAGTTTAACACAGTGAGAATGTTCTATTGCTCAATGATTGTGCCTTATTTCAATGATTGTGCAGCAACATAATGCCTTTATTTCTTTCACAGAAAAGGGTTTTATTTTGAAAGTAGGATATAGAGAGCACACAAATCCACTCTTCATTACTCCAACTCAAAGGCGTCGCACAAACGCAAACTATCAGTGATGTTCAAAGCTAGAAATAAAGTTGTTGGTGTTGACGTCTGAAGATGAGAAAAGACAGAAGTGTGACTTTCAACATCCAAGAGAAAGTGTCAGTCGTTGCTGTGAAAGCGTGGAATTATCTCAAGAAAGACTTGAATGTAAAAAGAGTTGCAAGAAGAGACAACTGGAATGATATCAAACTGATTTTTGACTTTGATTGGACGCGTCTTTGTGAAAATGCTTGAAGGAGAATGAAAAAGTATGTTGGAGGGAACATTGATGAAGTCATCTCAAATAATTGCTGTTAAAAAAAGGGGTCGGATAAATATAAGAATTTTATTCTTCCATCTGCTCCTTTCTCATCATGGAAATGTAGAAGAAAGACAAAAGAATGAAAGTGTCAACTGTATGTGGCTTGTAAATATACACATTATATATATACTTCCATACATACATGCTATATACTTGTAAATATACACATTATATATATACTTCCATACATACATGCTATGTATACACATTATATATATATTTCTATACATACATGTTATATACTTATATATATATACACATTATATATACTTGTATGTATACCTACTCAGTGGCCTAGTGGTTAGAGTGTCCGCCCTGAGATGGGTAGGTTGTGAGTTCAAACCCCGGCCGAGTCATACCAAAGACTATAAAAAATGGGACCCATTGCCTCCCTGCTTGGCACTCAGCATCAAGGGTTGGAATTGGGGGTTAAATCACCAAAATGATTCCCGGGCGTGGCCACTGCTGCTGCCCACTGCTCCCCTCACCTCCCAGGGGGTGATCAAGGGTGATGGGTCAAATGCAGAGAATAATTTCGCCACACCTAGTGTGTGTGTGACAATCATTGGTACTTTAACTTTAACTTTATACATATTATATATATACTTCTATACATACATGTTATATACTTATATATATATATATATATATACACATTATATATACCTACTCAGTGGCCTAGTGGTTAGAGTGTCCGCCCTGAGATGGGTAGGTTGTGAGTTCAAACCCCGGCCGAGTCATACCAAAGACTATAAAAATGGGACCCATTGCCTCCCTGCTTGGCACTCAGCATCAAGGGTTGGAATTGGGGGTTAAATCACCAAAATGATTCCCGGGCGCAAACACTGCTGCTGCCCACTGCTCCCCTCACCTCCCAGGGGGTGATCAAGGGTGATGGGTCAAATGCAGAGAATAATTTCGCCACACCTAGTGTGTGTGTGACAATCATTGGTACTTTAACTTTAACTTTATACACATTATATATATACTTCTATACATACATGTTATATACTTATATATATATATATATATATATATATATATACACATTATATATACCTACTCAGTGGCCTAGTGGTTAGAGTGTCCGCCCTGAGATGGGTAGGTTGTGAGTTCAAACCCCGGCCAAGTCATACCAAAGACTATAAAAATGGGACCCATTGCCTCCCTGCTTGGCACTCAGCATCAAGGGTTGGAATTGGGGGTTAAATCACCAAAATGATTCCCGGGCGCGGCCACTGCTGCTGCCCACTGCTCCCCTCACCTCCCAGGGGGTGATCAAGGGTGATGGGTCTAATGCAGAGAATAATTTCGCCACACCTAGTGTGTGTGTGTGTGACAATCATTGGTACTTTAACTTTAACTTTATACACATTATATATATACTTCTATACATACATGTTGTATACTTATATATATATACACATTATATATACTTGTATATATACACATTATATATATATATATATACTTATATATATACGCATGTTATATACTTGTATATATGCATTTTCATGCAAGGAATAAAAAGAGATGATTACTAGCGTTTATTTGCATGCTTTTATGATAGCATTTAAGCTAGCTGGCTAACTCCATAAATTCAAAGTGTTTTTATAATCACACTTTTTCCATGATTGTATTTTAATAAGTGAACACTAGGTGTGTTTAATAATAAATGTATTTTAATAAGTGAACACTAGGTGTGTTTAATAATAAATGTATTTTAATAAGTGAACACTAGGTGTGTTTAATAATAAATGTATTTTAATAAGTTAACACTAGGTGTGTTTAATAATAAATGTATTTTAATAAGTTAACACTAGGTGTGTTTAATAATAAATGTATTTTAATAAGTGAACACTAGATGTGTTTAATAATAAATGTATTTTAATAAGTTAACACCAGGTGTGTTTAATAATAAATGTATTTTAATAAGTGAACACTAGGTGTGTGTGAGTACAAACACATGTTCATACATGGTAGAGTTCATTGACTCCTGTGGGAGGACTTTAGTTGCAGCCCTGACCTTACCTGCAGTCTCTGCACGCGCACGCGCACACATTGTCAGCCAATAAAGGATGAATGTTCCAGAGCAGTGAGGGTGTGTCTCATGTGGTCCAGGAAGGTTGGACCCGTGTAGTTGTTGGTCTCCAACGCCTGCAGACGCTCACAGTACTCCACTGGGAGGCCCTGCTGACGCGCACCACAACACACCACCTGCACACACACACACACACACACTTACACACACAATGTCACTGTGAGCGTCACCATGGCAACCAGGCCAGGAGACTCACATGTTTGTAGGGGGGTGAGGGAGGACAGGGCTGGAAGTTGTTGAGCTGGTAGGTCCTGCACCTGGTAGTGGTAGGAGGTGTGCCACCATCACCACTCTCCACCCACACGTCCAGGGGGGAGTACACGCCTTTACTCACGCCTTCTTGCCTGTGGAGCACAGTGTGACTGTTCAAACTGCTTACTCAGGCCTACTACGCTACTGCACACCACACACCAACTAGTCTACATGTGCTAACACATATAACCATTACAAGTTAACTCCCAACATTAGTCACTAAACATATAACCATTACAAGTTAACTCCTGTCATTTGGAATAGTTAAAATGGTGAATAAATGTTGAAGTTGTAAGAGTTCTTAAACTGAACAAATGGTATTACAGCATTTTGGGAAAGCCGGGAATTTTTCAAGTTCTTAAACGGGCTTCTTTTTTGTCCTGATGAAGAAGTATGTTTGGATGGAGGTCACTTGAAGGGTGTTGGGAAATGTGGGAGGGGTAGTCCACAGAAAAAAGGGTGAAAAAAAGGTTTGGAAAAAAATGGGAATTCCTGGAATGATTTGGAACCTGGAAATGGTAGTTTGAATGTCCAGGATGAGTGGAATGTGTTGAAGGGGGAATGCTTTCAATGGGTTGAAAAATGTGGCAATTGTGGACGTTGAATAATGAATAATTCATTTTGAATGGGGAAAATGTCCCGGAAAACTGGGAATTTTTGGAAATCCGGGTATTTTTTTGTAATAATTACTGAAAGGGAAGAACACAATTCCTGAACAGGCTGAATATTTTGAAGTTGGAACGGTTTGAATGGGATAAAAAAATGTGGGAGTTGTGGAACTTTGAAAAATGTTCAATTCTTTTCAATGGGACTTTTCCAGAAAATTTGGGAATTTTGGGGAAAGCTGGATTTTTTTTTGAAAATGGTAAAAAAAAAAGTGAATGTTCATTCGTCAAGTACCCAAGTATTTGATGCTGCAAAATTCGCAAAAAAAAGTTAGCATGCTAACCAGTAGCATTCATCAAGTACCCAAGTATTTGATGCTGCAAAATTAGCTAAAAAAAAAAAAAAAAAAAAAGCTAGCATGCTAACAGGTAGCATTCGTCAAGTACCCAAGTATTTGATGCTGCAAAATTAGCTAAAATAAATAAATAAATAAGCTAGCATGCTAACAGGTAGCATTCATCAAGTACCCAAGTATTTGATGCTGCAAAATTAGCTAAAAAAAAAAGGAAAAAAAAGCTAGCATGCTAACAGGTATCATTCGTCAAGTACCCAAGTATTTGATGCTGCAAATTTCGCAAAAAAAGCTAGCATGCTAACAGGTAGCATTCATCAAGTACCCAAGTATTTGATGCTGCAAAATTAGCTAAAAAAAAAAAAAAAAAAAAAAGCTAGCATGCTAACAGGTATCATTCATCAAGTACCCAAGTATTTGATGCTGCAAAATTCGCAAAAAAAAAAAAAAGCTAGTATGCTAACAGGTAGCATTCATCAAGTACCCAAGTATTTGATGCTGCAAAATTCGCAAAAAAAGCTAGCATGCTAACAGGTAGCATTCATCAAGTACCCAAGTATTTGATGCTGCAAAACTTGCAAAAAAAAAAAGCTAGCATGCTAACAGGTAGCATTTGTCAAGTACCCAGGTATTTGATGCTGCAAAACTTGCAAAAAAAAAAAAAAGCTAGCATGCTAACAGGTAGCATTTGTCAAGTACCCAGGTATTTGATGCTGCAAAATTCGCAAAAAAAGCTAGCATGCTAACCGGTAGCATTCATCAAGTACCCAAGTATTTGATGCTGCAAAATTAGCTTAAAAAAAAAAAAAAAAAAAAAAAAAAAAAAAGCTAGCATGCTAACAGGTAGCATTCGTCAAGTACCCAGGTATTTGATGCTGCAAAATTCGCAAAAAAAGCTAGCATGCTAACAGGTAGCATTCATCAAGTACCCAAGTATTTAATGCTGTAAAATTAGAAAAAAACAGCTAGCATGCTAACAGGTAGCATTCATCATGTACGGTACCCAAGTATTTGATGCTGCAAAACAAAAGCTAGCATGCTAACAGGTAGCATTCATCATGTACCCAAGTATTTGATGCTGCAAAATTCACCATAAAAAGCTAGCATGCTAACAGGTAGCATTCATCAAGTACCCAAGTATTTAATGCTGCAAAATTAGCAAAAAAACAGCTAGCATGCTATTATTGTAATGCACTTTAGACACCCTGTATCTGACTAGTGTGTGCAAATAAACGCCATGTAGTACCGACACTGACCGATGAGAGGCAGTAATGAGCTGCAGCGCAAACAAAATGACCGACAACAACAACAACAACAAACGAAGGAGCTAAGCTAGCCGTTAGCTTAACTAGTAGCCAGTAGATGGTCATTCTTTCAGCAACTGTTAGCGTCACTATCGACTCAAATAAACATTATAAAAAACACTCGCCGTAGCTCAGTGAGTCCGTTTTCCATTTTGGCAAGTTAGGCATAGTTTGAACTTCGCCGTTGTCGCCCGCCATTATTTACTTCCGCGTTCCGTTTCAGTCGCTCCTTGATTGGCTGTCGAGCCATCCCACGTGACACGTCCCGCCTTTATTTACTTCCGTTTTAGTCGCTCCTTGATTGGCTGTCGACACATCCATTCCCTCCCCCCCCCCACCGCTTGTGTATGTGACGTCATGGTTACAATGCTTGTGCGGACTAATGATGGAAGTTTCCTCTCACTCGTCCAGCGTGTCCTTGTTGCGGTTGCTGATGCTCCAGACGACGCCCCACACCTCCGAGCCGGGACTGTGGCGGATGGTGGCCACGCCTCCGTGCCAGATGTTGCCCACGATGGCCTCGCACACGCCGAACTCCAGCTGGTAGTCCTGGGAGGCAACGTTGCATTTAGCAGGAAGTCTTTTCACAATAAAAGCATCATTGCTTGTAATGTCTGTGGAGATACCGCCACCTAGCGACCAATAACATGCATCAATGGCTAGCAGGTGGAATCATTTAGCGTAGATGAGTGTTAGCAGGTGGAATCATTTGAAGGCAGCATAACGGACCTTGAGTCTGGCGGTGGTGAAGAAGGCAGCAGAAGGGTTGGCCGCCTGCAGTCTTTCCTTCAACAAGTTGCTGCCAAAAGCAAAGTACATGAAAGTCCCGTCGTCGGCTGACTTTGACATGTTGGTCGCTAAGAGGACTGCTGCTGGAATTACAATGTTCCTGGAGGAAATCAATAAAGTACAGAATGTTCCAGAAGGAATCAATAAAGTACGAACTAAAGAGCAGCGCGATCTGACTGATTATAACAACATTGCTTGCGAAACTGTCAGTTTGTCCCAAACAGTCAAGTTGTCACGCGGAGAAGCAAAGTCCATTTATGGTAAACATGCACTTCCGGTCATGGTGTCAAAATAAGAGACCAGGCGATGGCGAGCACAAAAAATGTTTTCACTCCCGCTCAACGATTCCCAAGTGAAACATATTTTCTGCAAGTAAAAACTAATTATTCACAACTTAGTATGACAATTATCTTCAAGTACCAAAACTTTTTATAATTTTCTTTAGTAAAGAAAAGTTTTTATCTCGCAAATGTTTGTCTTTTTAATTAAATAGTTTTTATCATGCAAATATCGTTTTTTAATTTAAGTTTTCTTGCAAATATTAAGCCAATTGCTTTTATACTTGCACACGTTTTTAATTCAAGACAATTGTTTGCCTTCCAAATAGTTTTTAAGTACATTGTTTACTGTGCAAATGGTTAAAGAAAATATTTTTTATACCTGCAAATATTTGTTTAATTACTAAAGGAAATTGTTGACCTTGTGTGAGTAAAAAGATGTTTAAAGAGTTTAGGCCGTCTCTTTTCACTTCTAGAAAAAGTCTCATTTGCAGCTCTTTGTGTGCTAAACATGGACTTTGTGGGAGTGTGACAGATTACGTTGTTGTAATGAAGCAGAGAGACATCATCTAGCTGTTGTAATGAAGCAGAGAGACATCATCTAGTTGTAATGAAGCAGAGAGACATCTAGTTGTAATGAAGCAGAGACATCATCTAGTTGTTGTAATGAAGCAGAGAGACATCATCTAGTTGTTGTAATGAAGCAGAGAGACGTCATCTAGTTGTTGTAATGAAGCAGAGAGACATCATCTAGTTGTTGTAATGAAGCAGAGAGACATCATCTAGTTGTTGTAATGAAGCAGAGACATCATCTAGTTGTTGTAATGAAGCAGAGAGACATCATCTAGTTGTAATGAAGCAGAGAGACATCATCTAGTTGTAATGAAGCAGAGAGACATCATCTAGTTGTTGTAATGAAGCAGAGACATCATCTAGTTGTTGTAATGAAGCAGAGACATCATCTAGTTGTTGTAATGAAGCAGAGACATCATCTAGTTGTTGTAATGAAGCAGAGAGACATCTAGTTGTTGTAATGAAGCAGAGAGATCATCTAGTTGTTGTAATGAAGCAGAGAGACATCATCTAGTTGTAATGAAGCAGAGAGACATCATCTAGTTGTTGTAATGAAGCAGAGACATCATCTAGTTGTTGTAATGAAGCAGAGAGACATCTAGTTGTTGTAATGAAGCAGAGAGATCATCTAGTTGTTGTAATGAAGCAGAGAGACATCATCTAGTTGTTGTAATGAAGCAGAGAGACATAATGAAGCAGAGAGACATCATCTAGTTGTTGTAATGAAGCAGAGAGACATAATGAAGCAGAGAGACATCATCCTGCCATCAGGAGCATTTAATGTACAAAATAAGGAAGAAGAAATGTTGTAGAAAACAGTGAGTATGTGATCATCTCCTGGCACCTCCTCTCCCTCGTCCTCGTCCTCTGCCACGTCCTCGCCCTCGTCCTCGTCCTCTCCCAGCAACTTTGGGACAATCATTGACACGTTAGTTCCCAAGGTCACACAACACACTTTCTTATTATGCACCTGGAATAGAATCCTAGTGTCCTTTACAATCATTTCTTATTTTTGTGTGATGTAGTGATTGGAGCACATACTTGTTGCTCACAAAAAACATTCATGAAGTTTGCTTCTTTTATGAATTTATTATGGCTCTACTGAAAATGTGAAGGTCAAAAGTATACATACAGCAATGTTCATATTTGCTTACATGTCCCTTGGCAAGTTGACCTGCAATAAGGCGCTTTTGCTAGCCATCCACAAGCTTCTGCTTGACCACTAAATTGCTGCACTTCAGCTAAATGTGTTGACATGGACTTGTTTCTTCAGCATTGTCCACACGCCAAACAGCTCCATTTTTGTTTCATCTGACATCACATGGACAAAGATAAGACCTTCTTGGGCACAGTTGGGTGTTCCAACAGGACAATGACCTCAAAAGGGGTAAAGGAATGGCTAAATCAGCCTAGAATGGCCTTCCCAAAGTCCTGACTTAAAGGTGTGGACAATGCTGAAGAAACAAGTCCATGTCAGAAAAGCAACACATTTAGATGAACTGCAGCAATTTTGTGGTCAAAAATTCAAGCAGCATGCTAGCAGCGATCGGTTTCCTCTTCCTATTGTTTACACAACGTGCAGTACGTTACTTAATACCGTATTTTCCGCACTATTAGTCGCACCTAAAACCCACAAATTTACTCAAAAGCTGACAGTGCGGCTTATAACCCGGTGCGCTTTATATATGGATTAATATTAAGATTCATTTTCATAAAGTTTCGGTCTCGCAACTACGGTAAACAGCCGCCATCTTTTTTCCCCGTAGAAGAGGAAGTGCTTCTTCTTCTACGCAAGCAACCGCCAAGGTAAGCACCCACCCCCATAGAACAGGAAGCGCTTCTTCTTCTACTGTAAGCAACCACCCGCCCGCGTAGAAGAAGAAAAAGCGCGCGGATATTACGTTTCATTTCCTTTGTGTGTTTACATCTGTAAAGACCACAAAATGGCTCCTACTAAGCGACAGGTTTCCGGTTCATGAAAAGACGCAATCTCTCCATCCGCACACGGACTACTATTTCACAGCAACTGCCTAAAGACTTTCAAGAAAAGCTGGCTACTTTCCGTGCATATTGTAAAAACAAGATAGCTGAAAAAAAGATCCGGCCAGAGAACATTATCAACATGGACGAGGTTCCACTGACTTTTGATATTCCTGTGAACCGCACTGTGGATACAACGGGAGCACGTACGGTGAATATTCGCACCACAGGGAATGAGAAGTCGTCCTTCACTGTGGTTCTAGCTTGCCATGCTAATGGCCAGAAACTTCCACCCATGGTGATATTCAAAAGGAAGACCTTGCCAAAAGAGACCTTTCCAGCCGGCGTCATCATAAAAGCTAACTCGAAGGGATGGATGAAGAAAAGATGAGCGAGTGGTTAAGGTAAGTTTACGCGAAGAGGCCGGGTGGCTT